>NC_069502.1:209649124-209949124 GCF_027579735.1 Bombina bombina
CCCCCAACGTCGCCGCCACTATATTAAAGTTATTAACCCCTAAATCTAAGTCTAACCCTAACACCCCCTAACTTAAATATAATTTAAATAAATCTAAATAAAAATAACTATCATTATCTAAATTATTATTATTTAAAACTAAATACTTACCTATAAAATAAACCCTAAGCTAGCTACAATATAACTAATAGTTACATTGTAGCTAGCTTAGGGTTTGTTTTTATTTTACAGGCAAGTTTGTATTTATTTTAACTAGGTACAATAGTACAATAGTTACAAAATAGTTATTAACTATTTAATAACTACCTAGTTAAAATAAAGACAAATTTACCTGTAAAATAAACCCTAAACTAAGTTACAATTACACCTAACAATACACTATAATTAAATTATTTCCCTAAATTAAATACAATTAAATACAAGTAAATAAAATTATCTAACGTACAAAAAAAACACACACTAAAATACAGAAAATAATAAACAAATTACAATATTTTTAAACTAATTACAACTAATCTAATCCCCCTAACAAAATAAAAAAGCCCCCCCAAAATAAAAAAGCCCTACCCTACACTAAATTACAAATAGTCCTTAAAAGGGCCTTTTGCGGGGCATTGCCCCAAAGTAATCAGCTCTTTGAACTGTAAAAAAAAATTACAAATCCCCCCAACATTAAAACCCACCACCCACACAACCAACCCTACTCTAAAACCCACCCAATACCCCCTTAAAAACAACTAACACTAACCCCTTGAAGATCACCTTACCGGGAGAAGTCTTCATCCAAGTAGGCGAAGTCCTCAACGAAGCCGGGAGAAGTCTTCATCCAAGCCGGGCGAAGTGGTCCTCCAGACGGGGAGAAGTCTTCATCCAGACGGCATCTTCTATCTTCATCCATCCGGCGCAGAGCGGGTCCATCTTCAAGACATCCGGCGCGGAACATCCTCTTCCAACGAAGTCTTCTTACTAAATGACGGTTCCTTTAAGTGACATCATCCAAGATGGCGTCCCTTCAATTCTGATTGGCTGATAGAATTCTATCAGCCAATCGGAATTAAGGTAGAAAAAATCCTATTGGCTGATTGCATCAGCCAATAGGATTTTTTCTACCTTAATTCCAGAGATA
Source organism: Bombina bombina (assembly GCF_027579735.1). Taxonomy (NCBI): domain Eukaryota; kingdom Metazoa; phylum Chordata; class Amphibia; order Anura; family Bombinatoridae; genus Bombina; species Bombina bombina. The sequence goes on from NC_069502.1 coordinate 209,650,251, forward strand.
GGATAGATTCATGAATTTAGATGCAATCAGCCAATAGGATTGAGCTGGCATTCTATTGGCTGATTGGAACAGCGAATAGAATGCCAGCTCAATCCTATTGGTTGATTGGTTAAGCAAATAGGATTGAACTTCAATCCTATTGGCTGATTACATCAGCCAATAGGATTTTTTCTACCTTAATTCCAATTGGCTGATAGAATTCTATCAGCTAATCGAAATTGAAGGGATGCCATCTTGGATGACATCACTTAAAGGAACTGTCATTTAGTAAGAAGACTTTGTTGGAAGAGGATGCTCCGCTCCGGATGTCTTGAAGATGGACCCGCTTCGCGCTGGATGGATGAAGATAGAAGATGCCGTATTCATGAAGACTTCTGCCCGTCTGGAAGACCACTTCACCCAGCTTGGATGAAGACTTCTCCCGGCTTTGTTGAGGACTTCGGTCCGGTTGGATGAAGACTTCTCCCAGTAAGGTGATCTTCAAGGGGTTAGTGTTTTTTTAAGGGGGTATTGGGTGGGTTTTAGAGTAGGGTTGGTTGTTTGGGTGGTGGGTTTTAATGTTGGGGGGGATTTGTAATTTTTTTTACAGGTAAAAGAGCTGATTACTTTGGGGCAAAGCCCTGCAAAAGGTCCTTTTAAGGGCTATTTGTAATTGAGTGTAGGGTAGGGCTTTTTATTTTGGGGGGCTGTTTTATTTTGTTAGGGGGATTAGATTAGGTGTAATTAATTTAAAAATCTTGTAATTTGTTTAGTATTTTCTGTAATTTAGTGTTTGTTTTTATACTTTAGATAATTTTATTTAATTGTATTTAATTTAGTTAATTGATTTAATTGTAGTTTAGAGTTAGGTGTTATTTTAATTTAGGTTAGGTTTTATTTTACAGGTAAATTTGTCTTTATTTTAACTAGGTAGTTAATAACTATTTAATAACTAATCTACCTAGTTAAAATAAATACAAACTTGCCTGTAAAATAAAAAATAAACCCTAAGCTAGATAAAATGTAGCTATTAGTTATAATGTAGCTAGCTTAGGGTTTACTTTATAGGTAAGTATTTAGTTTTAAATAGGAATTATTTAGTTAATTATAGTAATTTTATTTAGATTTATTTAAATTATATTTAAGTTAGGGGGTGCTAGGGTTAGGGTTAGACTTAGGTTTAGGGGTTAATAAATTTAGAATAGTGGCGGCGACATTGGGGGTGGCAGATTATGGGTTAATAAATGTAGGTAGGTGGCGGCGATGTTAGAGATGGCAGATTAGGGGTTAATAATATTTAACTAATGTTTGCAATGCAGGAGTGTGGCGGTTTAGGGGTTAATATGTTTATTATAGTGGCGGCAACGTTGGGGGCGGCAGATTAGGGGTTAAGAAGTGTAGTTAGGTTGTGGCGACATTGGGGAAGGCAGATTAGGGGTTAATAAATATAATGTAGGTGTCGGCGATGTTGGGGGCAGCAGATTAGGGGTTCATAAGTATAATGTAGGTGGCGGCGGTGTCCGGAGCAGCAGATTAGGGGTTAATAATATAATGTAGGTTGCGGCGATGTCAGGGCAGCAGATTAGGGGTTAATAAGTGTAAGATTAGGGGTGTTTAGACTCGGGGTTCATGTTAGGGTGTTAGGTGTAAACATAAATTTTATTTCGCCATAGGAATCAATGGGGCTGCGTTAAGGAGTATTACGCTGCTTTTTTGCAGGTGTTAGACTTTTTTCAGCAGGCTCTCTTCGATTCCTATGGGGAAATCGTGCACAAGCACTTTACACCAGCTCACTGCTAACGTAAGCAGCGCTGGTATTGGAGAGCGGTAATGAGCAAAATTTTGCTCAACGCTCACTTCTTGTCTGGTTTGTAAAAACCCGTAATACCAGCGCTGTCCGTAAGTGAGCAGTGAGCATAAACTGCTTGTTAGCACCGTACAGCCTCTAATGCAAAACTCGTAATCTAGGTGTTTATGTTTGTTTGCTGAAAGCATCAAGTTTACTGATTGGGATCTGACTTATGTGCTGCTCTGTTTACTTCGTAAGATACACTGGCTAATGGGAAAATTAGAATCAATACAAGAATCCATTGTTACAACGTTCTGTGAACATCCCAGGACTCTGGTGTTGGTCGGCAGTCCCTTTCCTCCGATGCTGTTATCTTACCTCATAGGATTGAGGTTCCGTCTGTGAGTATATCGTGTGGCCACTTTTGGGATTCCATATTTCTACTATTCACAGAGTTGTCTTCTATTGGGAATAATATTGTCTGGAATATTTTTGGACTCTAATACATTTATTATCTCATTATCTAGACAGTGTCATTTCTGTTTTCGCACATCTGTTACTTCTCACCTATGATTTGACTGTTAAATAATTATTGTGTGTTTGTACTTTGTCAATTACCCCTATTCATAGATGGTTCTCCTAGACTGGGTTTTACATCCTGTAGCGCTTTGTGACACTCCTTTTTGCTTATATATATATATATATATATATATATATATATATATATATATATATATATATATATATATCTTATGTGTACAATGTTATATCACATTGCCTGATAACGCCAAAACAATGTGCTCTAAATTAAAGGCATTGCAAATTCTAACAATTTTAAAAGTGTAATATGACAGCATTGTTTACTAATATTGGTGCTCTGAGCATTACACATTTAAAAAGTGAACTTAATAGAATAACAACCTAAACAGGCCCCCCCCCAAAAAAAAATCCCCATATTACAGAAAACCAATAGCATTTACTGAAATGTTCTTAACCATTAAAAAAAATATGTACATGCTGCAAATTAAACAGACTTTTTCTAAAATCCGGTATTTAAATATTTATGCTTTTGCTTAGCTGAAAAATAACTAAAAAGTAATATAATATTTTTTGCAAGCCTATGCTAATTTTTTTTGCAGAAGTATTTATATATATTTCTATAAATAAAAGTTTATTGCCAGTGCAATTTACAACCAAATGCATATTCTAAGGTTTGAGTTTTTATGGAGATGAATAGATGTAAATGTTATATTCTTTAGCATAGATTCAAGTAGCATTGCATACACCAAATGTAGGGCTGTATATTCTAAATAGAACACTGTTGGGATGCAACTTATGGTCATTTTAAACCTTAGAATCATCTTGGTTATTCATTCTGAAATTTTACTGCCATATATATCAAAATGACAGTTTGAAATGAAGATATTCTATTGAACACATTTGCATTGCATCTAAATTCATGAATGTGGTTTGCATTTAATGTTCAGATACTAAGCTTAAATATTACAAATTAATTAATGAAAATAGAAAAGAGTAGCAGTAGCAGTCACATGCATAAGGTTTTATACTCTAAATAAGTGGACTTTACTAAGTCTAACTGTACCTTTACAACCTTTTGTCTAGGCTTAAAGGGACACTGAACCCAAATGTTTTCTTTTGTGATTCAGATAGACCATGCAATTTTAAGTAGCAGTCTAATTTACTCCTATTATAAAATTTTCTTAATTCTCTTGATATCTTTATTTGAAAAGCAAGAATGTAAGTTTAGATGCCGGCCCATTTTTGGTGAACAACCTGGGTTGTTCTTGCTGATTGGTGGATTAATTTAACCGACCAATAAAGAAGTGCTATCCAGGGTACTGAACCAAAAAATAGCTTAGATGCCTTCTTTTTCAAATAAAGATAGCAAGAAAACGAAGAAAAATTGATAATAGGAGTAAATTGCCTGCTCTATCTGCATCACGAAAAAATTTTAAATTGGGTTCAGTGTCCCTTTAAGCAGCACTCACCAACAGAGATTTATAGAGACCGAGGCCTAGATTTGGAGTTCGGCGGTAGCCGTCAAAACCAGCGTTAGAGGCTCCTAACGCTGGTTTTGGCCGCCCGCTGGTATTTGGAGTCAGTGATTAAAGGGTCTAACGCTCACTTTTCAGCCGCGACTTTTCCATACCGCAGATCCCCCTACGCCATTTGCGTAGCCTATATTTTCAATGGGATCTTTCTAACGCCGGTATTTAGAGTCGTTTCTGAAGTGAGCGTTAGAGCCCTAACGACAAAATTCCAGCCGCCTGAAAATAGCAGGAGTTAAGAGCTTTCTGGCTAACGCCGGTTTATAAAGCTCTTAACTACTGTACCCTAAAGTACACTAACACCCATAAACTACCTATGTACCCGTAAACCGAGGCCCCCCCACATCGCCGACACTCGATTAAAATTTTTAACCCCTAATCTGCCGACCGCCACCTACGTTATATTTATGTACCCCTAATCTGCTGCCCCTAACCCCGCCGACCCCTATATTATATTTATTAACCCCTAACCTGCCCCCCACAACGTCGCCGCCAGCTACTTAAAATAATTAACCCCTAATCTTCCGACCGCAAAGCGCCGCCACCTACGTTATCCCTATGTACCCCTAATCTGCTACCCCTAACACCGCTGACCCCTATATTATATTTATTAACCCCTAATCTGCCCCCCACAACGTCGCCGACACCTGCCTACACTTATTAACTCCTAATCTGCCGAGCGGACCTGAGCGCTACTATAATAAAGTTATTAACCCCTAATCCGCCTCACTAACCCTATCATAAATAGTATTAACCCCTAATCTGCCCTCCCTAACATCGCCGACACCTACCTTCAATTATTAACCCCTAATTTTCCGATCGGAGCTCACCGCTATTCTAATAAATGGATTAACCCCTAAAGCTAAGTCTAACCCTAACACTAACACCCCCCTAAGTTAAATATAATTTACATCTAACGAAATAAATTAACTCTTATTAAATAAATGATTCCTATTTAAAGCTAAATACTTACCTGTAAAATAAATCCTAATATAGCTACAATATAAATTATAATTATATTATAGCTATTTTAGGATTAATATTTATTTTACAGGCAACTTTGTAATTATTTTAACCAGGTACAATAGCTATTAAATAGTTAAGAACTATTTAATAGTTACCTAGTTAAAATAATAACAAATTTACCTGTAAAATAAATCCTAACCTAAGATATAATTAAACCTAACACTACCCTATCAATAAAATAATTAAATAAACTACCTACAATTACCTACAATTAACCTAACACTACACTATCAATAAATTAATTAAACACAATTCCTACAAATAAATACAATTAAATAAACTAGCTAAAGTACAAAAAATAAAAAAGAACTAAGTTACAGAAAATAAAAAAATATTTACAAACATAAGAAAAATATTACAACATTTTTAAACTAATTACACCTACTCTAAGCCCCCTAATAAAATAACAAAGCCCCCCAAAATAAAAAATTCCCTACCCTATTCTAAATTTAAAAAGTTACAAGCTCTTTTACCTTACCAGCCCTGAACAGGGCCCTTTGCGGGGCATGCCCCAAGAATTTCAGCTCTTTTGCCTGTAAAAAAAAACATACAATAGCCCCCCCAACATTACAACCCACCACCCACATACCCCTAATCTAACCCAAACCCCCCTTAAATAAACCTAACACTAATCCCCTGAAGATCTTCCTACCTTGTCTTCACCATCCAGGTATCACCGATCCGTCCTGGCTCCAAGATCTTCATCCAACCCAAGCGGGGGTTGGCGATCCATAATCCGGTGCTGAAGAGGTCCAGAAGAGGCTCCAAAGTCTTCCTCCTATCCGGCAAGAAGAGGACATCCGGACCGGCAAACATCTTCTCCAAGCGGCATCTTCGATCTTCTTCCATCCGGAGCGAAGCGACAGGATCCTGAAGACCTCCAGCGCGGAACATCCATCCGGACCGACGACTGAACGACGAATGACTGTTCCTTTAAGGGACGTCATACAAGATGGCGTCCCTCGAATTCCGATTGGCTGATAGGATTCTATCAGCCAATCGGAATTAAGGTAGGAATTTTCTGATTGGCTGATGGAATCAGCCAATCAGAATCTAGTTCAATCCGATTGGCCGATCCAATCAGCCAATCAGATTGAGCTTGCATTCTATTGGCTGATCGGAACAGCCAATAGAATGCGAGCTCAATCTGATTGGCTGATTGGATCAGCCAATCGGATTGAACTTGATTCTGATTGGCTGATTCCATCAGCCAATCAGAAAATTCCTACCTTAATTCCGATTGGCTGATAGAATCCTATCAGCCAATCGGAATTCGAGGGACGCCATCTTGGATGACGTCCCTTAAAGGAACAGTCATTCGTCGTTCAGTCGTCGGTCCGGATGGATGTTCCGCGCTGGAGGTCTTCAGGATCCTGCCGCTTCGCTCCGGATGGAAGAAGATCGAAGATGCCGCTTGGAGAAGATGTTTGCCGGTCCGGATGTCCTCTTCTTGCCGGATAGGAGGAAGACTTTGGAGCCTCTTCTGGACCTCTTCAGCACCGGATTATGGATCGCCAACCCCCGCTTGGGTTGGATGAAGATCTTGGAGCCAGGACGGATCGGTGATACCTGGATGGTGAAGACAAGGTAGGAAGATCTTCAGGGGATTAGTGTTAGGTTTATTTAAGGGGGGTTTGGGTTAGATTAGGGGTATGTGGGTGGTGGGTTGTAATGTTGGGGGGGGGTATTGTATGTTTTTTTTTACAGGCAAAAGAGCTGAACTTCTTGGGGCATGCCCCGCAAAGGGCCCTGTTCAGGGCTGGTAAGGTAAAAGAGCTTGTAACTTTTTTAATTTAGAATAGGGTAGGGAATTTTTTATTTTGGGGGGCTTTGTTATTTTATTAGGGGGCTTAGAGTAGGTGTAATTAGTTTAAAATTGTTGTAATATTTTTCTTATGTTTGTAAATATTTTTTTATTTTCTGTAACTTAGTTCTTTTTTATTTTTTGTACTTTAGCTAGTTTATTTAATTGTATTTATTTGTAGGAATTGTGTTTAATTAATTTATTGATAGTGTAGTGTTAGGTTAATTGTAGGTAATTGTAGGTAGTTTATTTAATTATTTTATTGATAGGGTAGTGTTAGGTTTAATTATATCTTAGGTTAGGATTTATTTTACAGGTACATTTGTTATTATTTTAACTAGGTAGCTATTAAATAGTTATTAACTATTTAATAGCTATTGTACCTGGTTAAAATAATTACAAAGTTGCCTGTAAAATAAATATTAATCCTAAAATAGCTATAATATAATTATAATTTATATTGTAGCTATATTAGGGTTTATTTTACAGGTAAGTATTTAGCTTTAAATAGGAATCATTTATTTAATAAGAGTTAATTTATTTCGTTAGATAAAAATTATATTTAACTTAGGGGGGTGTTAGTGTTAGGGTTAGACTTAGCTTTAGGGGTTAATCAATTTATTAGAATAGCGATGAGCTCCGGTCGGCAGATTAGGGGTTAATAATTGAAGTTAGGTGTCGGCGATGTTAGGGAGGGCAGATTAGGGGTTAATACTATTTATGATAGGGTTAGTGAGGCGGGTTAGGGGTTCATAACTTTATTATAGTAGCGCTCAGGTCCGCTCGGCAGATTAGGGGTTAATAAGTGTAGGCAGGTGTCGGCGACGTTGAGGGGGGCAGATTAGGGGTTAATAAATATAATATAGGGGTCGGCGATGTTAGGGCAGCAGATTAGGGGTACATAGGGATAACGTAGGTGGCGGCGGTTTACGGAGCGGCAGATTAGGGGTTAAAAAAAATATGCAGGGGTCAGCGATAGCGGGGGCGGCAGATTAGGGGTTAATAAGTGTAAGGGTAGGGGTGTTTAGACTCGGGGTACATGTTAGGGTGTTAGGTGCAGACGTAGGAAGTGTTTCCCCATAGGAAACAATGGGGCTGCGTTAGGAGCTGAACGCTGCTTTTTTGCAGGTGTTAGGTTTTTTTTCAGCTCAAACAGCCCCATTGTTTCCTATGGGAGAATCGTGCACGAGCACGTTTTTGAGGCCGGCCGCGTCCGTAAGCAACTCTGGTATCGAGAGTTGCATTTGCGGTAAAAATGCTCTACGCTCCTTTTTTGGAGCCTAACGCAGCATTTGATTAAACTCTCGATACCAGAGTTAAATTTATGGTGCGGCCAGAAAAAAGCCCTTTTACCGCCGAACTCCAAATCTAGGCCCAAGTATTTAAATTCAAATAATGAAACCCTCATTCGTTCTTTTCCTCATTTAGGGCTAGGTTCCAATTGGAGTGCTAATTTATCGCTGACCCGCAAATGGGCAAATTTGCCAGTTTGCCGGCACACAATAAATAACCAGCCATTACAAGCTTGCAGTAGCAATTAGCGCTCAGAAAATTAACCAGAGGTCAGACCTATGGTTAATTTTCTAAATGTCCCCCAATTGGCCCCAAAATAAAGTGTTAGCTTTTATAATAATTTAAAAATAAATAATAATAATAGCATTTTTAATGTTTAATAAAATAAACTGCACTATGCAATTATCAGGGGTTAAAAGTGGCGGTGTGGGATGTGGGAAAAAACAAAACACGGCACTGAAAAGTGCCTTTACATTGAGGTCTATGGGAACTGTGTGTTCCCAATAAGTATATATGTATATGTTTATATACATATATATTTATGTGTTATATACTGGCTATTTTCAATATTATTTACTATAATCTAAGCAGAAATCATACATTTATTTTTACAGTTTTTGCCGCAGCTATCTCAATGCAATGAACTGGGTAACTCACTGAAAATTTAATTCAAAATTGGCTCAGCGCTGGGTTAAAAAAAAGGCTTAGCAGTGAAAGGGTTAAACAAATATGTAAATGTCTGTCCCTTCAACTACTGAGGAATTATAAAATAGCGCTAAATATATGGTTTAATGAATCTAGACATATATTTGTATATACATCTAAATTGTCAGGGTTTTTTCCCTGCTTTGTTTGCCATGTGCTGCTGGCAGCCATTTTGATCACCTCTCTTGCTGACTGTGTGATGCTGCTCATTTCCTGCACTTCCTTTTATGGCCAGACTGGTGTACATCATCCGTGTGAGACAGGATGCAGTCTCAGAATTGTGATGTCATCACTTATTATTTAAAGGGCCTCTGGTCAGTATGCTTTGCCCTTGCATTGTGTCAGACCTGTTTGTGAGAGCTCCTGTGTATTACGTGGCTGTCTGACTTCCCTCCTGGTTCCTGATCCCTGGCTTGTTCCTGACTCTGCTATTCTCCATGTTCCTGATTCCGGCTCATCTGACTACTCGCTTTGGCACCTGACTCAGCTCGTCTGACTATTCGCTTTGGTTCCTGACTCGGCTCGTCTGACTACCAGCTCTGGTTTTGATTCCTGGCTTGTTATTTGACTTGTGGACTTTTTATTATTTTTTGCTATTAATAAAGCTGTGATTATTTTTGCACTTCTCGTCTCAGTTTGATTCCTGGCATCCTGACATTATGCAAGGGCCATGAATCCTGATGGTGCTAATAATCCACTTTTACCTTCTATCATTTCCAAGATGGATGAACAGGATCACCGATTGGATCAATTTGCACTAGCCCTGCAAACCCTGCTGACTCGCACTGCGCATTTGGACCAAAGTGTCCCGCAAGTTATGGCTGCTCCTGTTTCCACTGATGCACCTAGTCCTACCAGGAGCATGTCCAGTTCTGCACCTCTACCTCAGCGATATGGAGGCAATCCTAATCAGTGCAGAGGGTTTTTAAATCAGGTGGGCATTTACTTTTAGATGTTACCTCAGGCATTCCCCTCTGACAGAGCTAAGGTGGGATTTCTCAACTCGTTACTCTCTGACACAGCTCTTGCCTGGGCTAATCCCTTGTGGGAGACTAATAAACCTGTGATTTCAAATTACCATGAATTTGTGGCCTCCTTTTGAAGGGTATTTGATTTTCTGGCTCGCTCCTCCTCTGCTGCTAAATGACTCATATCCATTCAGCAAGGTACAAGATATGTTGCTCAGTATGCCATTGAGTTCCGTACGCTTGCTGCAGAGGTAGGTTGGAACAATGAAGCCCTTGTTGCCGCCTTCTTTTATGGGCTCTCTGATCCGATTAAAGACGAAGTTGCTGCCAGAGATTTTCCAGAGGATCTCAAGGCATTGGTGTCTTTTTTGATCCTAATTGACATCAGTCTCAGAGAGAGGCCCTCTTTCAAGGAGAACTTGTGTAGGTCTCCTTTTCCGTTGTCTCCTATATGTTTGTTCCCACCCATGCCTCCCTCTCCTCCCATGCCTCCTGGTCCCACCAAGTCACCATGGACTGCTGAGCCAATGCAGTTGGGATTCATGCGTCTCTCCGCTGCAGAGAGGGCCTTTAGGAAGAGGGAGGAACTCTGCCTCTATTGTGGGTTACAGGGTCATCTTTTGAAGTCTTGTCCTACATGGCCGGGAAACGCTCACACCTAAGATCCTGTCGGGGGCAGACCTTGGGTGATTTATCCTTGTCCCCGGAATGGCTAAAGGAGAAACCTTTGGTCATGGTTGTCCTTTCCTGGATGGACTCCTCCATAGTCACCCAGGCTCCTGTTGACTCCAGTGCTGCGGGCTATTTCATTCTTTTGTATCCAAGCACTCCATTCCTGTTTTGCCTCTATTGAGGCCATTGATAGCAGGCCCCTTCAGCCCGCACTCGTTACTCATGAAACTGCTCCGTTATCCATGGCTGTTGGGGCTCTCCATTTTGAAACTCTCCAGTTCCAGGTGATAAACTCTCTGCATTTTCCGGTTGTTCTGGGTTATCCATGGCTCCAAAAGCACAATCCCAGTCTCGACTGGCACAGGTCCGAAATTTTGTTGTGGTCTCCGCAATGTATTTCCACTCGTTTTTTGAAACCAGTTAAAGTCTTGTGCACTTCTTTGGTATCTCAATTGCCAGAGGAGTATGAGAGTTCCTAGACGTTTTTGACAAGGTGCGTGCCAATACATTGCCTCCTCACCGGTCTTACGATTGTGCCATAGACCTGTAACCCGGAGCCATTCCTCCTCGGGGCCGGGTTTACCCTCTGTCTGTTGTGAAGAATTGTGGTATGGAGGAGTATGTTGCCAATGCTCTGTCACGGGGGATCATCCGCAAATCCTGCTCTCCTGCAGGGGCTGGCTTCTTCTTTGTGAAGAAAAAGGGTGGCGAGTTAAGACCATGCATCAATTATAAGGGTCTTAATCGTCTAACCATTAAGAATGTTTTCCCTATTCTGCTCATTACGGAACTCTTTGACCGCCTCAAGGGAGCTACGGTCTTTACTAAACTAGATTTTAGAGGAGCATACAATCTTGTTAGGATCAAGGAGGGCCACAAATGGAAAACAGCATTTAACACCAGGAGCAGGCATTATGAGTATCTTGCCCTTTGGCCTATGTAATGCTCCTGCTGTTTTCCAGGAATTTATTAATGATTTTTCTATGAGATATGTTGCAACAGTGTGTTGTGGTGTACTTAGACAACATCCTCATACACTCACCCACACTTGAGGCTCATCGTTCTGATGTTAAATGGGTTCTAAAGAGACTACATGAGAATGGCCTGTTTTGTAAACTCGAGAAATGTGAGTTCCTTCAGACTCAAGTAACCTTCCTAGGTTATGTTATCTCCGTTGCAGGGTTCTCCATGGATCCTGACAAGTTGTCTGCAGTTCTGCAGTGACCTCGCCCAGTTGGTCTTCGGTCTATTCAACGTTTTTTGGGATTCACCAATTACTATAGAAAGTTTATTAAAAACTTTTCTTCCTTGGTCAAACCTATCACAGACATGACCCATAAAGAGAATGATCCACTCCACTGGTCACCTACTGCCATTAAGGCCTTTGATAGTCTTAAGACTGCCTTTGCTGCCGCTCCAGTTCTGGCTCATCCTAACCCTGTCCTGCCTTTTGTTCTTGAGGTTGATGCATCTGAGACTGGAGAAGGTGCCTCTTGTCTCAACGTCCTACGCCTGATGGTTCCTTGCATCCGTGTGGTTTCTTCTCTAAGAAATTATCTCCAGCGGAGTGCAATTATGAAATTGGCAACAGGGAATTAATGGCCATAATTTTGGCACTCAAGGAATGGAGGCATCTTCTCGAGGGTACTAGCGTGCCAGTGCTCATTCTTACTGACCACAAGAATTTAACTGAATTTATCTGAAGCAAAACATTTGTTGCCCCGACAGGCCAGATGGGCGCTATTTTTGTCTTGGTTTAATTATGTGGTCTCCTACCTGCCTGGTAGTAAGAATGTTAGGGCTGATGCCCTCTCTCAACAATTTTCGCCTCTGTCCAAGGAGAAGTCTGTACCCACTCCAGTTATACCTCCTGACCATAGTTCGGCTACCATACATACTAATTTGACTTCTCCCTTGGGGGAGGAGATCCTGGCTGCACAAACCAATGCACCTCCTGAGAAACCTAGTGGTAAGTGTTTTGTTCCTGAGAATCTTCAAACTAAACTTTTGCAAACTTACCACTATCCTAAAGCCGCAGGTCACCCAGGCAAGAACCAAATGATTTGGTTTTTCACTCGACAATTCTGGTGGCTAGGTCTTCGTTCTGATGTTGCTGCATATGTTGCCTCCTGCTCAGTTTGTGCACAGAATAAGGCTCCTCAACGTCTTCCTGTGGGTCTTCTTCAACCTATTGCTAATGGTGAGCGTCCTTGGACACATCTTTCCATGGACTTCATTGTCAAGCTCCCTGTTTCCAATGGCAATACTGTTATCCTTATGGTGGTTGACCGTTTTTATAAAATGTCACATTGCATTCCCTTGAAGAAGTTGCCTACCGCTCAGGAGCTTGCTTCAATTTTTGTCCGGGAGGTCTTCAATTTACATGGGTTACCCAAGGAGATAGTGTCGGACCGGGGTAGCCATTTTGTCTCCAGATTTTGGCGTTCCTTTTGTGCTCAAATGGGAATCCAGCTTTCCTTCTCCTCGGCATATCACCCTCAATCCAATGGGGCTCCGGAACGGTCTAATCAAGCTCTGGAACAGTTCCTCCATTGCTATGTCTCAGATCACCACAATAATTGGTCTGAACTGTTACCTTGGGCAGAGTTTGCTCATAATAGTGCTATTAATGCTTCCTCCAAGTTATCCCCGTTCATGGCGAATTATGGGTTTCAACCATCCTTGTTGCCCGATTCATTCATGTCTCAGGGTATTTCAGCTTTGGAGGAGCATCTTCGGCAACTCGTTCCACGTGGGTGCAGATTCAGGATTGACTTCATCCTTCTATGCAGCGCCAAAAGTTCCAGGCTGATCGTAGGCATCTGCCCGTGCCTTCCTACCAGGTTGGTGAGAGAGTTTGGCTGTCCTCCTGCAACTTGAACTTTCGTGTGTCTTCCAATAAACTGGCTCCCGGTTATGTTGGTCCTTTTCAAATACTCAGACGGGTCAATCCTGTGGCCTACGCTCTTGACCTTCCTCCTGCAATGTGCATCTCCAATGTTTTTCATGTCTCCCTCTTAAAACCATTGGTTTGTAATCGGTTTACCACTGTGTTGCCTCTTCCCTGTCCTATCTTTGTTGACAACCATGAGGAGTATGAGGTCAGCAGCATTATTGACTCTCATATGTCCAGGTGCCGCGTACAGTATTTGGTTTACTAGAGGGGCTACGGTCCAGAGGAGCGTTCATGGGTTCCCTCCTCTGATGTTCATGCTCCCGCCCTCCTCCGTGCCTTCCATGCAGTTTCCCCAATAACCCTGTTGTCCTCCCGCGGGGAGGGGTCGTTGAGGGGAGGGTACTGTCAGGGTTTTTTCCCTGCTTTGTTTGCCATGTGCTGCTGGCAGCCATTTTGATCACCTCTCTTGCTGACTCTGGTGCATACTTTGTGATGCTGCTCATTTCCTGCACTTCCTTTTATGGCCAGACTGGTGTACATCATCCGTGTGAGACAGGATGCAGTCTCAGAATTGTGATGTCATCACTTATTATTTAAAGGGCCTCTGTTCAGTATGCTTTGCCCTTGCGTTGTCTCAGACCTGTTTGTGAGAGCTCCTGTGTATTACCTGGCTGTCTGTCTTCCCTCCTGGTTCCTGATCCCTGGCTTGTTCCTGACTCTGCTGTTCTCCTTGTTCCTGATTCCGGCTCGTCTGACTACTCACTTTGGCTCCTGATGCGGCTCGTCTGACTATTTGCTTTGGCTCCTGACTCGGCTCGTCTGACTACCGGCTCTGGTTTTGATTCCTGGCTTGTTATTTGACTTGTGGAGTTTTTATTATTTTTTGCTATTAATAAAGATCTGATTATTTTTGCACTTCTCGTCTCAGTCTGATTCCTGGCATCCTGACATCTAAAATGGTGTGCAAGATAATAAAATTATTGTGGAATGCTGGCAAACATATAAAAAAGCCAGTTGCGCACTTTATCAACATACTTTGTGTTCTGAATTCAATGTGTCCATTTTGTTGCAGAAGCAAAACCCATGGTCGGGGATTGTGATTGCCGAAACCATTGCTGTCCATGCATCGTATGGGTGATTTTCCAGACATGGTATTATTACTTGGATTCTCATCACACAGGACTTGAACAAATGCAGATAAATAGGATCATAAAAATTGGAATTAACCCCATTGTGGTCAATTTATGATGCTGCTTCCGACCAACTCCGCTTCAGTTCCACCTGAAGCGGAAGTTAAGAAGCAGTGGTCCTAAGACCACTGCTTCTTAACTCGTCCACCACCTCTGAGGTGGCGGACAGCAATCAGCCCGATTTAATATAATCGGGTTGATTGACACCCCCTCCTAGCGGCCAATTGGCCACAAATTTGCAGGGGGCAGTATTGCACCAGCAGTTCAAAAGAACTGCTAGTGCAATGATGCAGTGGGGCAAAAAAGTATTTAGTCAGCCACCAATTGTGCAAGTTCTCCCACTTAAGAAGATGAGAGAGGCCTGTAATTTTCATCATAGGTATACCTCAACTATGAGAGACAAAATGTGGAAACAAATCCAGACAATCACATTGTCCGATTTGGAAAGAATTTATTTGCAAATTATGGTGGAAAATAAGTATTTGGTCAATATCAAAAGTTCATCTCAATACTTTGTTGTATATCCTTGGCAATGACAGAGGTCAAACGTTTTCTGTAAGTCTTCACAAGGTTGTCACACACTGTTGCTGGTATGTTGGCCCATTCCTGCATGCAGATCTCCTCTAGAATAGTGATGTTTTGGGGCTGTCGCTGGGCAACATGTACTTTCAACTCCCTCCAAAGGTTTTCTATGGGGTTGAGATCTGGAGACTGGCTAGGCCACTCCAGGACCTTGAAGTGCTTCTTACGAAGCCACTCCTTCATTGCCTGGGTGGTGTGTTTGAGATCATTGTTATGCTGAAAGACCCAGCCATGTTTCATCTTCAATGCCCTTGCTGATGGAAGGAGGTTTGCACTCAGAATCTCACGATACATGGCCCCATTCATTCCTTCATGTACACAGATCAGTCTTCCTGTTCCCTTTGCAGAGAAACAGCCCCAAAGCATGATGTTACCACCCCCATGCTTCACAGTAGGTATGGTGTTCTTTGGTTGCAAATCAGCATTCTCTCTCCTCCAAACATGACAAGTTGTGTTTCTACCAAACAGTTATTTTCTGACCATATGACATTCTCCCAATCCGCTTCTGAATTATCCAAATGCTCTCTAGCATACTTCAGATGGGCCTGGACATGTACTGGCTTAAGCAGGGGGACACGTCTGGCACTGCAGGATCTGAGTCCCTTGCGGCATAGTGTTTTACTGATGGTAGCCTTTGCTACGTTGGTCCCAGCTCTCTGCAGGTCATTCACTAGGTCCCCCTGTGTTGTTCTGGGATGTTTGCTCACCGTTCTTGTGATCATTTTGACCCTAATGGGTGAGATCTTGCGTGGAGCCCCAGATCAAGGGAGATTATCAGTGGTCTTGTATGTCTTCCATTTTCTAATTATTGCTCCCACAGTTGATTTCTTCACACCAAGCTGCTTGCCTATTGCAGATTCAGTCTTCCCAGCCTGGTGGAGGTCTACAATTTTGTTTCTGGTGTCCTTCGACAGCTCTTTGGTCTTCACCATAGTGGAGTTTGGAGTGTCCCTAATAAAGTTATTAACCTCTAAACCGCCGCTCCCGTACCCCGCCGCCATCTACATAAACTAACCCCCTAATGTGAACCCCTAAAACCGCCGCCATCTACCTTATCTATCCCCTAATGTGAACCCCTTACACCGCTGCCATCTACCTTATCTATCCCCTAATCTGACCCCTTACACCGCCGCCACCTATATAAAAATTATTAACCCCTAATCTAATCCCCCTATACCGCCGCCAGCTATATTAATATTATTAACCCCTAATCTAATCCCCCTAAAGTAATAAACTCTATTACCAGCCCTTAAAAGGGCCTTTTGCGGGGCTTTGCCCCAAAGTAAACAGCTCTTTTGCCCTATAACCTGCCCTCCCTACACCGCCGCCACCTATATTAATAGTATTAACCCCTAATGTAAGCCCCTTACACCACCGCCATCTCTATTAAAATTATTAACCCCTAATTTAATCTACCTACCCCACCGCCAGCTATATTATCTATATTAACCCTAACTATATTATAGTTAATATAGTTATTATATTATATATATTAACTATATTAACCCTAATTATATTAGGGTTAATATAGTTACTATAGTATTTATATTAACTATATTAACTCTATCTAACCCTAACACCCCTAACTAAATTCTTATTAAATTAATCTAATTCATATTATAAACTAAAATATTCCTATTTAAATCTAAATACTTACCTAATTAATAATTACATTGTAGCTATGTTAGGGTTTATATTTATTTTACAGGTAAATTGTTAATTATTTTAACTAGGTATAATAGCTATTAAATAGTTATTAACTATTTAATAGCTACCTAGTTAAAATAATTACCCAATTACCTGTAAAATAAATCCTAACCTAAGTTACAAATACACCTACACTATCAATAAATTAAATAAACTACAAATATCTATCTAAAAATACAATTAAATAAACTAAACTAAATTACAAAAAAACCCAACTAAATTACAAAAAATCTAAAAGATTACAGCAATTTTAAGCTAATTACACCTATTCTAAGCCCCCTAATAAAACAATAAAGCCCCCCAAAATAAAAAAAATTCCCTGCCCTATTCTAAATTAAAAAAAGTTCAAAGCTCTTTACCTTACCAGCCCTTAAAAGGGACTTTTGCGGGGCATGCCCCAAAGAATTCAGCTCTTTTGCATTTCAATAAATATACAATACCCCCCCCCCCAACATTACAACCCACCACCCACATACCCCTATTCTAAACCCACCCAAACCCCCCTTAAAAAAAACCTAACACTACCCCCCTGAAGAAGGTACCTCATTCGTCGTTCAGTCATCGGCCGGGATGGATGCTCCGCGGCGGCGGAGCGAAGAAAGAAGATTGAAGATGCCGCTTGATGGAAGATGCTGCCGGATGGAAGAAGACGTTGCTGCCGCTTGGAGAAAGACATCGCCGGGATGAAGAATTCTTCTTTGCCGCTTGGATAGACATCGCCCGGATCGGATGAGGAGTTCGGCCCGGCGTGGTGAAGACAAGGTAGGGAGATCTTCAGGGGGGTAGTGTTAGGTTTTTTTAAGGGGGGTTTGGGTGGGTTTAGAATAGGGGTATGTATGTGGTGTATTTTATTTTTTTGTAATTTAGTTTAGTTTATTTAATTGTATTTTTAGATAGATATTTGTAGTTTATTTAATTTATTGATAGTGTAGGTGTATTTGTAACTTAGGTTAGGATTTATTTTACAGGTAATTGGGTAATTATTTTAACTAGGTAGATATTAAATAGTTAATAACTATTTAATAGCTATTATACCTAGTTAAAATAATTAACAATTTACCTGTAAAATAAATATAAACCCTAACATAGCTACAATGTAATTATTAATTATATTGTAGCTATCTTAGGGTTTATTTTATAGGTAAGTATTTAGATTTAAATAGGAATATTTTAATTAATAATATTAATATTAGATTTATTTTAATAAGAGTTTAGTTAGGGATGTTAGAGTTAGATAGGGTTATTATACTTAATATATATATATATAATATAATAACGATATTAACTATATTAACCCTAATATAATTAGGGTTAATATAGTTAATATATATAATATAATAATTATATTAACTATATTAACCCTAATATAATTAGGGTTAATATAGTTAATATAGCTGGCGGCGGTGTAGGGGGATTAGATTAGGGGTTAATGTATTTATTATAGCTGGCGGCGGTGTAGGGGGATTTAGCTTAGATGCAAAAGAGCTGTTTACTTTGTGACAAAGCCCCGCCAAAAGCCCTTTTAAGGGCTGGTAAAAGAGCAGTTTTCTTTTGGGCATGCCCCGCAAAAAGCCCTTTTAAGAGCTGGCAAAAGAGCAGTTTACTTTGGGGTAATGCCACGCAAAAAGCCCTTTTCAGGGCTATTTTTAGAGTTAGACTTAGGTTTAGTGGTAGGGATAGTTTAGTATTTTAGGGGTTAAATAATTTAATATAGATGGCGGCGGGGTAGGGGGATTAAATTAGGGGTTAATAATTTTAAAATAGATGGCGGCGGGGTAGGGGCTCACTTTAGGGGGTTATAGATTTAATATAGCTGGTGGCGGGGTACGGGAGCGGCGGTTTAGGGGGATTAGATTAGGGGTTAATACATTTATTATAGCTGGCGGCGGTGTAGGGGGATTTAGCTTAGATGCAAAAGAGCTGTTTACTTTGTGACAAAGCCCCGCCAAAAGCCCTTTTAAGGGCTGGTAAAAGAGCAGTTTTCTTTTGGGCATGCCCCGCAAAAAGCCCTTTTAAGAGCTGGCAAAAGAGCAGTTTACTTTGGGGTAATGCCACGCAAAAAGCCCTTTTCAGGGCTATTTTTAGAGTTAGACTTAGGTTTAGTGGTAGGGATAGTTTAGTATTTTAGGGGTTAAATAATTTAATATAGATGGCGGCGGGGTAGGGGGATTAAATTAGGGGTTAATAATTTTAAAATAGATGGCGGCGGGGTAGGGGCTCACTTTAGGGGGTTATAGATTTAATATAGCTGGTGGCGGGGTACGGGAGCGGCGGTTTAGGGGTTAATAACTTTATCAGGTTGCGGCGGGGTACGGGAGCGGCGGTTTAGGGGTTAATAACTTTTTTTATTGTTAGGCTAGTGAGGGGGGATAGCGGATAGAGGGTTAGACGTGTCGGGCTATGTTTAGGAGGCGTGTTAGACAGTGCGGGTGATTTCATACTTTAGTCAGGTTTTGTAGGCGCCGGCAGTTTCTAACGTGGCGCAAGTCACTGGCGACTCCAAAAATCTGTACTTACGCAGATTTCTGGACATCGCTACTTTGTCAGACTTACGCCACTTTAGCAACTGACAGCGCCGCATATTGGATAGCTCGAGTTGCGAGCTGAAACTGCGGGCGACGTGGGTTCCCTCGCTTGCGCCGCAAACTACGCCGTATATCGGATCGCACCCCATGTCTGTCCGCACCATGGTAAATATACCCCTATGTGTTTAACTTCTGCATAAGTTGCTCTAAAGCTGCTTAAACTTAAAACAAAATGGCAACTGCAAGTTCCTATGCAAAATACTTATAATACAATTTTCTAATGGATTTTAACATTCTTTAAACTATAAATCATGACCCCGCTGACTTGCTACATAGGGGCCGAGTTATCAAAGTGTAGCGGACATGATCCACTGTAGCTGATTATGTCCACTGCACATCGATAAATGCCGACAGCATACTCTGTCAGCATTTATCATTGCACCCCATTCGGGCATAATGATAAATCTGTCCTATTGTATCTTCTTAAGAGCCCCTTAAAGGAGATTGTTCCTTCATGACCAGGTGCTTGTTACAGATTTAAAGTTCACTAAAGTAGGTGCAGGCACTATGTGGAACGAGTTTGCATTTAGCGTGCATTGAGGCTTGTCTCCTTATACTTGTCCATTTCAGAGTGTTTGGCATACAGTATGTGCAAGACAAAACACTGCAAATAGCTGTGAAATAGTGTTACAGTTGTCCAAAAAGCCCTTTCAAGGAATTGTCAGGTTCCCAAAGTTGTCAAATTCAATAAGCCAAAACTGTGCTCGAAAAGCTGTTGACTCAAAAATGCATTTTTATTGCTGAGAACTTTTCGGCTCCATTGGGAATTTAGGGTCTGAACTGGCTCAAAACACACTATTGTGATTTTTCTGTATCAAAAAGTAGCCTTTTTGGCCTGAAAAAGACCAGAAAAAGCCAGTAGATTGTGACTGAGACCAAGAAGTAAATTGAAAAGTCACTTAACTCTGTCTGCTTTGTCTGAAACATGAAAGTTTAATTTTGACTTTTATGTGCTTTTAAACTCAAAATGTCTGCTGAAAGCTTAACCTCAAACAACCATATTCATTTTCCCAAACTCACAACTAAGAAACACATAAAGCTTCAGGGATTTAAGGGACACTAAAGTCAAAATAAAACGTTTATGATTCAGGTAGAGCATGCAATTTTAAAAATGTTTCCAATATACTTCCCTTATCAAATTGGGCACAGTCTTTTTATAATCACACTTTCTGAAGCACCAGCTACTACTGAGCACGTGCAAGAGTTAACAGTGTATACTATATGAGCCTGTGATTGGCTGAAGTCTGTCACATGATACAGGAGATAGGAAATTAAAGACAATTTGAAATTTGTCAGAAAAAAAACCTGCTCATTTAAAAAGTAAAGGGACACTCAAGTCAAAATTTAACTTTCATGATTCAGATAGATCACACAATTTTAAACAACTTTTTAATTTACTTCCACTAAAAAAATGTGTGCAGTCTTTTTATATTTACACCTTTTGAGTCACCAGCTTCTACTGAGCATGTGCAAGAATTCATAGAATATACGTATATGCATTTGTGATTGGCTGATGGCTGTCACATGATACAGGGGGTGTGGAAATAGTAATAATTTTGATATTTGTCAGAAAAAAAATCTACTAATCATTTGAAGTTCAGTCTAAATGCTATTGCATTGTCTTTTTATCATGCATTTGTTGACTATGCAAATCTACTGTATTTACATTTTTTTAAAAAAAAAAAATGATTGCATTGTCTTTTTATTATACATGTGTTGATTATACAAATCTACTGTATTTAATGGTCCTTTAAGTTCAGAAAGGTTGCTGGTTTATCTAGGGCTCCATTCCACATTCTACAGGATGGTTCAGGTCAAGCAGAATTGTCCCACAATTAACTGCCAGATTATACCATATATATATATATATATATATATATATATATATATATATATATATATATATATATATATATATATATATATATATATATATATAAAATAGAACCAATGCCTCCTTTTATGCACCCTTTTTATCAGTATGTTAATGTATGTATTGTTTTGCTTTTATATATTTATATATTTAACACATTGTTATAAATATTTAACATGACCCATATAGCTCTGCAGAATTTATCTAATAATAATAATTAGAATTTTCAAAATATATTATAGTTCCTTTGTATGTATTTATTTATTAGTTTTTGCTTATTTTAATAGATGCACTTGTGATGCATAAAAACTTTTTTTTCTGTGGGAGTTGTCTCTATTGACCAATCAACAGTAAACTTTGCAGTACCATGTCTATTTATGCTCACATATACCCCACCCCTGCAATAAGGCAATTGGTCTATGTATTACCCATTTTACAAACTCTATCTCTTCTATTAACACTATAAATTGTATATAGGTTAAAAACAATTCTACATCTTTATTCTTATAGCTTTCTCTGATAAATAACATGTATAATGTTATCTTTTTAACAATCATAATGATCAGGGTAAAGTGTTTTTCTATTAAAAATGGGTTTTACAGATGAAAAGCATATATCCTTGTAAATGCTCTGATATTTCTATGTGCTTCAAAATTCCACTTGAAAAAAAAAAAATCTATCGTCCTTGCTATATTCTGATGTAAGGAAAATATTTATAAAGAAATAAGGAAGAAATACAATGATAGCAAAAAAAATCTTTCTTAAAGTAAGAAAAAATAATAATAGAAAATCAATATTAATGGCAAATCAAAGAGTCTGAGTGGAAACCACTCAAGTGTGAAAAGCCCATTTCTGACCTATAAAGAAAAGATATGTGGAATATTCATATTGTTTTGACCTTCTGACCCTCATGAGTGAAATTATGCAGACGTTATTAATAATTGAATGTACTTAAGGCCCTAGCATTTCAGGGATCACGAGTTCTGCTTGTTTACCTGAATTACAGACCACTTTTAAATTAACCCTGAATTACCTTTCAAATTCTTTAGGTTGGGCAAGGATAAACTTGCTCACAATGTGTTGGCTATGTGAGTTCTTAAGTATTTTTTAAATTGTTAGTTGTTGTGGCTTTTTATTGTAAAGGTAAACATTGCAAATATTGGAAGATTCTTTCTTGCCCTAGAGAAAACTATGAAATATACACCTTCTGATGAATAAGGCTAATACGAATAAAATAGCTGGCAAAATGGAAACATATATTCCACTACATGCCTCCTATAATAACAGCTTATAACGAGGAATGGGCAAATGTTAGAATTTTAAAATTTGATTTGAAGAATGGATACATTCCTTCAAATTTGTTCAGCCACTCAAATGTTTCTAAAGTTCTAAGAACAACTTTGAAATATCAGATATAGCAAATAAGCCCTTCAGAACTGTGAATTTTAGAGTAAAACTTGTCCAAAGTACCGGGAGACTTTTTTGCATTTCTGCTATCACTTCATTTAAACAGTAACAGAGCCTTTTAAAACTATATATATTTTTTGTTTTAGTAGACAACCCAAGGTATTGATCTAGGCATATGTTGGTATATGTCATGCCACAGTTTCCCTGACAAATGGGATCATATTTAAAAAATAGTTCACTTTTTTACAAAATTTTTGTTTGTCACTGAAAATATTTACATACTGCTTAAGCAGTCATAACACAAATGGTTGTAAAAGCTTCTCTATGATCCCCTTTGTTCAGAAAAATCAGACATGCATGGCTTTGTCATTGCTTTTTGGTAATTAGAATGTTGCTAATTGTAGCTGGGCACCATACTTCTAATATTCCCAGCAGTGAATGGGGTTAATTTTAGCTGTAGTGTAGTGATTACCCTCCCATCTGACACCTCCCACACCGTGATCCGTACCTGATCCCTCAAAAACAGCTGTCTTACCTCCCTCACCCCCCCCCCACACACACACACACTGGTCACCACCATCTAAGGTACTGGCAAACCAGTATGCAGTTTTAGGACATTTTTTAATGTATATTTTTTCACTGTAAGGATCACTCCTTCTTAACCCTTCAACCCCCTGATCCCTCCCAAACAGTTCTCTAACCCTCCCCCCTCTTACTAGAAGCCAGCATCTTAGGAACTAGCAGTATTCTGCCAGTACCCAGTTTATAGAAATTAATTATTTATTTATTATAATTTATTTATTACTAAAAAAGTATTTTCTGTGGTGTAGTGATCCCCCTTTTTCAGTGTTAACTGCCTGTTTTTGAAATAGAAACTGGGAGGTATTCCAAAACAAACACATATCGTAATCTATTCACACTTTTCAAGGTTACAGGAACCCTCTATTCATGTAACCCATTTGTTGACTCGGCAAGGAAAAAACTCATTTACATGTATAATATTAACCTGTTGTCATCACAATATATCCTCAACACTCAGTATCCATATGAATGCCATATGTATCTTATCAGGATGGACATACTTCAATAGGCACTTCAGAACAACAACATCTACCATTATTTCCTGTTTCATATTTGACTGTATTTCTCAATCACACTTTTGTGATTGTCACAAACAGTACAGGTGCTTTTATAGGAGATCACATAATCACGGCTTTCAGAGTTAACTATTGCAATCCGTTTCTACCCACATCACTGTTAACCCATCTTAATGCATCTATTAGGTTATGCAGATGGCCAGGCTGTGCACTGTTTTTCTATCGCTATATGTTCGTTTGACAACTTTCAAAAGGATTGAATTTAAACAAGAGGTTTTTCTTGTGTTTGTTAAAAGCCTGGTTCCTTTTTGGTGTGAACTGTACACAAAATGGCAACTGCAAGTTTCTATGTAAAGCACTTAAATATATATATATTTTTACAGGATTTCAATTTTTTTAAAACAATAAATATTTACCCTGCTGCCTTGCTGCTTAGTATCTTTCTAAGAGACCCTTAAACAAGGTCACACAATCCTGAACAGGTTTTTATAGGGGATGAGCCTCCATGCACACTAAGGGGCCTGTCTATCAAGCTCCGTACGGAGCTTGAGGCCCCGTGTTTCTGACGAGCCTGCAGGCATTGCACCAGCAGCTCTTGTGAGCTGCTGGTGCAATGCTGAATACGGAGAGCGTATTGCTCTCCGCATTCAGAGATGTCTGTTGGACCTGATCCGCACTCTCAGATCAGGTCTGACAGACATTTGTTAAATATGCCTCATAGTCCAAACCCGTTCACAACAGTGCATATATTATTGAAGTCACGGTCAAGAATGCTCATTCCAGATTACAAGTTCAATAATATACGCACTGTTGTTAGGTGCCCAACATATGATATATCTCACATCAAATATGAACCACACAATGTGGAAAAACAATATTTACAACTTAGGATACAGTTTGTGTAAATGTTTGTCATTTTAAAATATTCTCATGATATTATGATAAAGTAGTCTCACTAAAAAGAAATGAAAAGTGTCTCCATAAAAAAGTGTCACTCATGCATTATAATAATGACAATGCAAAAGCACTTAGGGCATCATGATAAAAAACTCACCGGCATGGAGAGAAATTCCACAAAATTTTAAGGATTTTTATTAGATCTTATATTGTAATGTAGAAGTTTCTCCTTCATATAAGAGACAAAGGGGCCGATTTACTATGCCCTGAATGGGGCCAACTCGCCCTGTTTCCGTGCGAGCCTTCAAGATTGCCGGAAATAGGAGTTAAGAAGCAGCGGTCTTAAGACTGCTGCTCCTTAACTCGTCCGCTGCCTCTGAGGCTGCGGACATCAATATGCTACATATATCATGTCGGACAGACATTGTTAAATCAGCCCCATAAACATGTCTCAAGATAACATTTGTGCTTCTAAATTTTATTGAGGGGCCTCGCCATACTGACAAGATTTCTTAGATCTTCTTACCTGAACGGAGAGCTTTAGATCATAGGGCCTTAAAGGGACATGATACCCAAATATTGAAGCACTGCTGCTGATGCTGATTGGATAAAGAAAACGCCCGCATGAGCAGAGTGGAAGAAGGGCACCTGTGACCCCACTTCCCAAGGAGTGGATGGTTCCAAAAGGGGAGTGGTCGACAGGGGTTGATAAGACCCTGACAGGAAGTGAGGTCACAGGTGTCTCTAAAGGAGCAGCACGGTAGGAGGTGTGTGTTTGCATCGGCTTACCTGAAGATGGACGCATTGCTGGAGGAGTTGCTGTCGGCGGCGAGACAAAATGGTGAGGCATGGGTCCGGCAGCAGCTGGACACAGCTGGTGAGGCAGCTATGGCGGTTCCGGTGATGGATGGAGCAGCGGTCAGGAGCGGAGGATGGCTGGCAAGGAGGTCGAGGCCACCTCAATGGAGTGGAGGGGGGCAGGCGTCAGAGACCCAAAGGGGGGGGGGTCAGTGGTTAGGGGGAGCTCTGAGGGGAGGGATGTTATTGCTATGTCCCCATTGCAATCAACATGTGCAGGACGGGGAGGAGGGACCCACACCTGGGGGACAGGCCTGTGATCTCGGGAGGACACCGGAGGGCTAGGTCACCGCTGCAGAGGACACGGGGAGGAGGTCCACCTGCATCCCCCACCTGGGCGCGGAGCCATGACCGGAGCAGATACGGCAGGGGGAGATCTCCTGCCAGGCGGGAAGCTGTCCGGAAGAGGCTGGAGACTAGCAGAGGAGAAGAGGATGGGGATAGGGACAGAAGCCACAGGGAGGAGGCGATGCCAGTGTGGGCAAACGGACCGGAGACGGTGTAGCAGCCAGCAGGTGAGGTGGCTGGTGGGGCACCCAGTGGCTAGTGGGGCACCCGGGATGAATGAGGCAGTGACTGGAGAGAGGGAGGCAATGGTTGCGGGTCTGAAGGGTTTATTGGCGGCCTTGGAGAGGCCGGGGGAGAGGGGAACCATGGTAGCAGCGGCATGGGCTCCCCCCGGGCCAAGTCTGGCTATGGGCGGGCTGCATGCGAGCGCGGGGAGCAGAACAGGGGTCCCAGTGGTGAGTGGGAGTGAGGTGGTTCGAGTGCCAGAAGGGGCCCTCAGGAGACCATGTCTTTGTTCGGTAGGTCCCTTAGGGATTCACTTGACCAGTGAGTTAAGGGAAAAGATAGGAAAACGGGAATTCGTGAAGATTTTCTCCTTGTTGCCCCTCGAACATGTCTTGGAGGTCAAGGAGGATGAGAAAGAGAAGGGTAAGAAGGAGGAGGAGGAACGTAGAAAGCGGTGGCGCAAGTTGCCAAAGACTTTTGGGAACTGTTCACAGGCTTTTTGCATTTTGGGCAGTGTCATATGCGAGAAGGCACCAGACCAGGGATCCTCGTTGTTTTGTTACTATGATGAAATAGCGAGTGCTTACAGAACATATGGGGGAATGGCGTGGTGGAGATACGATGATGGTTTCCGACAGCGGTTGGCCGTGCGCCCAGAGATGAGGTGGGATGATAGGGACATGGGGATATGGCTAGAAATGATGACCCCCTTGAGGGGGAATTATTCCTTTCAGGGCCACGGGCAAGTGGCTGGGAGCGGAAGCTCAGGTGGACCTGGGACAGCAATCCGAAAAGGCTTGTGTTTCCAGTTTATTGAAGGGCAGTGCAGATTTGGGGCATCGTGCAAATACAAGCACGAGTGTTCAGGTTGTGGGAGAATCCACTCCTTTGCAAAATGCTTCAAAAAGGGTAAGCAAGGGACCCAGCCAGGGGACATGGGTACAGCGGGCACGGACACTGGTGAGGGTCGAAAGGATGGGGCCATGGCTAGAGGTGTACGCTCATAAACGGGGGCATGCGGGGGATGCTGAACTGATCCTGACAGGGTTCAGTTCGGGCTTTGTGATCCCATACAGAGAACAGTACATGGGGGGCGTTGTGGGTAATTTGAAGTCGGCCAGGGAACACCCGGAGGTGCTAAGGGAAAAAATTTGGAAAGAACTTAAGTTGGGTAGAATGGCGGGTCCATTCAAGGACCCTCCATTACCCAATTTGAGAGTATCCCCATTGGGGGTGGTGCCCAAGAAGGTCCCAGGGCAATTTCGGATGATCCACCACCTGTCATATCCAAAAGGTCTGTCAGTCAATGATGGTATTGATCTGAAATAAGTTTCAGTGAAGTATGTGTTTTTTGATAAGGCAGTGGAGTTGGTGAGGGCAGCAGGGCAGAGAGCATTGCTGGCAAAGGCTGACGTTGAATCAGCCTTTCGCCTTTGCCAAGTTCACCAAAGGTGTCATCCTGTTGGGTTGCATGATGGAGGGATCCTTTTTTTGTGGCCCTATGTCTCCCGATGGGATGTTCCATCTCATGTTCATACTTCAAGAGGTTCAGTTCCTTCATGGAGTGGGTGGTGAAACTGACGGCGGGCATTTCATTGGTAGTGCACTACTTGGATGATTTTTTGTTCGTCAGTCCAGCCGGCTCGACGGTGTGTGAGCAGTTGGTCATGGTATTCCGACAGGTGGCTAGTGAATTTGGAATCCCGGTGGCGGCAGAGAAATCGGAGGGCCTGGGGATGTCGTTAAGTTTCCTGGGAATCCAGATGGATTCAATCAGGATGGAATGCAGGTTGCCAGAAGAAAAATTTCTGGATCTCAGGATGGTTATTGACAAGATGGTAGGGAGCAAGAAGGCTACCCTCACTCACAATTCAATCACTGCTGGGCAAGTTGAACTTTGCTTGCAGGATCATTCTCATTGGCTGGATTTTTTGCAGGCAGTTGTCGCTATTGACAGTAGGGGCTTCGAACCCGAGACACCATATTAGGTTGTCAAAGGAGGTGTCAGGTATGAGGTGTATGTCTTTAAATCCAACCTTACTTAAGGCTGCTCCTCCCCCCCTCACCTGCCGTTTAATTCAGTTGTGAACTCTATCTCAAGCAGAGACGCTAGCACAACTGCTATTCCTGGCTCTACGATACTACTCATTTAAAGTATCCCATCATAGGATAATACAACCACAGACTGAAACTTTTTTCCTGCTCAGACTTCCAGCCTTACACGAACTTATATACAACTACCAGCTCAACCAGCTCAGCAGTTCCCCCTTCCCTCAGGGCTTCTGAGCCTGAAGAGAGGATCTACATTCTCCGGTTAGCCCGGTGCCTGCTATTACTCCTGCACCCTTCCGCTCAAGCTCCGGAGAACAACTCGGGTACACCCGTTCTCAAGTAAAGACTGTCTCCTCCTCAGCGCGGGTCTCCCCGCAAACAAGTAATATCACAGCCTCTTACTCCGCTACGCTCCACCGCAGCCTGTCAGTGATTCAGGAGACCTGATTGGTGCTCAAGCACACACCCACTTCACTCGCTACACAGAACCTGCAGCTGCACACCTCTCCCTCTGATGCTGCCTGTAACCAACGTAAGCAGTACAATCTAGCTCAGAAACAAGAGGGGTTTACTAGCTATTGTGTAAATAGACTTTCTACTTAACTGCACTTCTCAGCTGTTACCAACAAACATAACAGTGCAGAAACAGCACAGTGCTATATTAAGTTTCTACACCGGACTCTCTCCTGTAACCAATTAATACAGAACTTCCACAGGAGTAATTAACTCTAACTATCTCTTTCTATACCAGAGTTATCCTCCACTTAGTAGCCTGAGAAACTGCTGATAATTCTAACCCATATAGATTTCTACTTATCTGCAGTTGAGATCCACTCTCTAATTATTCCTAAATTTTGAGACAGAGTGTGACATATTAAACGGCCATCATATGGATCCAGCAGATTTGCCTACTGTTGTGTACAATCTCACACAAAGGGTGGACCAGTTGTCACATGGACTAAGAGACCTGCAACTACAGAATGACAGCCTCAGAGCAGCAATTAGAGACAACACTCCTGAACCACAGGTGTGTTTACCTGAGAGATTCTCAGGTGACAGAAAACACTTCCGCCAGTTTAGGAATGCCTGTTACTTGCTTTTCCAAATGAAGCCTAAGACCTACCATAATGAGAGACTCAAGGTTATGAC
The DNA here is from genome assembly GCF_027579735.1 of Bombina bombina. Classification (NCBI taxonomy): domain Eukaryota; kingdom Metazoa; phylum Chordata; class Amphibia; order Anura; family Bombinatoridae; genus Bombina; species Bombina bombina. Next base: position 209,679,362 of record NC_069502.1, read on the forward strand.
TGTAATATCCTTTCTCACTGGCGAACCCAGAGTATGGGCTGATACTTTCCTAGAGAACAATGATCCTATTTTAGGATCTCTCACTGACTTCTTCTCACAGATGAGCTTATTATATGAAGATACTCAGAAGCAGCTCACAGCTGAGGCAAAGATGCGCTCCCTGCGACAAGGAAGAAGACCAGTTGAAGAGTACCTCTCCGAGTTCAAACTATATACGAAGGACTCAGAGTGGAGTGAGATAGCATTAAGAAACCAATACCGCCTCGGTTTATCCGACACATTGAAGGATGAGCTAGCTCGGATTGAGATCCCCAGGACCCTAGAAGGGCTAATGTCCCTATCCATCCAGATAGATAGGAGAATACGAGAGAGGAGGTCTGAGCGCCAGCAGTCTGAAGGAAATCAAAGATATTACCCATCACCCCAAGCACCAAAAGATGTTACCACTCCCATGGAAATTGGGTTCACCAAAGGACCACTTACACTGGAAGAAAGACACCGCAGACAACAAAAGAATTTGTGCATGTACTGTGCATCACCCACACACCCAGTAAAGGAATGTCCACTTCTTCAACGCCAAAAAAGAAGTGTTTACTCATGTAAACGCATGCTTGACTAACAAGATTGTAAACGTTGCTTATTGTACTATGTCTCTCCTCTTACAGTGGGACCGTCGAGCTCTTCAAGCTGATGCCATCATAGACTCGGGTGCCTACTCCAATTTCCTGGATTCAACCCTTGTTAGAAAAAATAAAATACCTACACTTACCAAAGCAGTTCCTGTCTCAATTCGTGTTATTGATGGTACTTATGTAAAATCAGGTCCTATAACACACCACACGGTTCCTCTCAAGGTCACCCTGGGTAAGGGTCATACTGAATACATCTCTTTCAATGTCATACCCTCTCCTTTATATCCCGTAGTACTAGGACTTTCCTGGCTTCAGGAACATCAACCGTCCATATGTTGGCAAAACCTCAAGGTTGATTTAGATTCACCATATTGCAAAGAATCCTGCTATCCTCAACGACATGTATTACACCTCTCTGAAGAGGTTGTTCCTCATGAATATCACGAATTTTTGGATGTCTTTGATAAAAAACAAGCGGAAACCTTACCACCTCATCGTATATACGATTGCCCCATAGAACTCCTACCGGGATCTACTATTCCTTATGGGCACATCTATCCGCTCTCACAACCTGAGTTGGAACATCTCAAGACATATCTCGATGAAAACCTTAAAAAAGGGTTCATTAGACCTTCTACTTCCCCAGCCGGAGCTGGGATCTTCTTTGTACGGAACAAGGATAAGTCCTTACGTCCGATTATTGATTATCGGGAACTGAACAAGAGAACTAAGAAGAACAGGTATCCTTTACCTCTCATCCCTGAATTGGTAGAACGACTCAGCAAGGCTACCATTTATACCAAACTAGACCTTCGAGGAGCCTATAACTTGGTCAGGATCAGAGAGGGAGATGAGTGGCTCACTGCCTTCCGCACTCGCTATGGGCTATATGAATATATGGTGATGCCGTTCGGGCTTTGTAATGCCCCTGCCACGTTCCAATATTTCATTAATGATATTTTCAGAGATTTATTGGACGTGTGCCTAGTGATCTATCTGGATGATATCCTGATCTATTCAGATAACTTAGAGGATCATAAGAAACATGTACGATGGGTTCTAAATCGACTACGAACCCATCAGTTGTATGCCAAACCGGAAAAGTGCTCTTTCCACACATATGAAATAACCTTCCTTGGTTATAATATCTCCTCCTCTGGTGTACGTATGGAAGACGGAAAGATACAAACCATCCAAGATTGGCCTATTCCAACTTCCAGAAAAGATGTCCAACGCTTCCTCGGTTTTGCCAACTTCTACAGGAAGTTCATCAAAGGGTTCTCCAGCTTATCCAGACCTTTGTGTAAACTCACGGGTTCTCACACTCCTTTTCTCTGGAATTCTGAGGCCCAAAAGGCATTTGAATACCTCAAGAAATCATTCGTCACAGCACCTATTCTTCAGTTCCCAGATACCAAACTCCAGTTTATTCTTGAGGTAGATGCTTCAGATTACGCTTTGGGAACTATACTTTCCCAATGAAACACTCCCTCTGATCCCATTCATCCAGTGGCATTCTATTCCAGATTAATGACACCACCTGAACAGAACTACCCCATAGGAGAAAAGGAGCTTCTCGTCATCAAGGTCGCTCTAGAACACTGGAGGCATTTATTGGAAGGGACTTCTTATCCAATACTCATTTACACCGACCATCGCAATTTAGAGTATCTCCAGTCAAGTAAAACACTGTCGGCTCGTCAACTCCGCTGGAGTCTCTTCTTTACCAGATTCAATTTTCACATCACCTACCGTCCAGGGTCAAAAAACGGCAAGGCTGATGCTCTCTCCAGACACTTACCCCGTCCTACCCAAGTGGTACCTGCCCAGCCTATTCTATCCTCAGAACACTTTATTGGTGTTGTTGCCAATGACTACCGGCTCTTACGGTCCCACCAGAAGAGAGACACCACCTATCCAAAGGATCAACTTGAAACAGATTCCAACGGAATCAACTACGTGCATGGGAAGATATACATTCCACCAACTTTGAGAAATCACATTCTCCAAGCTCACCATGAATCTCCTTTAGCTGGTCACCCTGGGATCCAGAAAACAACTGAACTCATCAAAAGAAACTACTGGTGGCCCAATCTACACCAAACAGTAGATGAATACATTAAGACATGTCAAGTATGTGCTGTCTCGAAACATGAACATTCCAAACCGTATGGTACGTTGAGATCTATCCCTGTACCAGAAAGGCCATGGCACACAGTTGGTATGGATTTTATCGTAGACCTGCCAAGCTCAAACAAATCGACCGTTATACTGGTAGTTGTTGATTACCTATCGAAGATGGCTCATTTCATCCCATATGAAAAACTACCCACAGCATCCGAGACAGCGGCCCTCTTCCTATCTCATGTGGTACGCATTCATGGGCTACCATCTATCATCATATCCGACAGAGGTTCACAGTTCACCTCCAGGTTCTGGAGGCAACTGTGTTCAGTACTGATACAGCACCGCCTACCATCCACAGACCAATGGACAAACGTAACGAGTTAATCAGTGGATAGAACAGTACATCAGATGCTACTGTTCCTATCAACAGGATCAATGGAAGTACCACTTACCTTTGGCTGAATACGCATATAACAATACCCTAAATGCGTCCACAAAGTGCACACCATTTTTTGCCAACTATGGGTACCACCCTACTTTCCATCTCTTCCCACATCTGAATACCACATCTCCTCTTGTGGATGAGACATCCAACTCAATGACTGAGATCTTCTCCTTTCTTAAGGAGAATATAACCGCAGCCCAAGACAGACAGAAGTATTACTACGATTCCAAAAGACGCATTCCTCCTACTTACCAAGTCGGTGACCGGGTTTGGCTTTCCACCCGTCATCTTAAGTTGAAGACACCTTGTCGTAAATTCTCTCATCTCTTCCTTGGACCATATGAAATCGTTAAACTAGTAAACGACAACGCTGTGACCCTAAAACTCCCACCTGAGATTCAGGTGCACCCCACTTTTCATGTTTCTCTACTAAAACCTTACACCCCGACGAGACAGCAGACCTCTACCTCTGGAACTCCACCTATAGTGGTCGATGATGAAGTTTATGAGGTGTCTTCCATTCTGGACTCCAGGCTATACCGGGGGGTTCTACAGTACCTCATCCGTTGGAAGGGTTTTACCCCTGATGAGGATTCTTGGGAGGCTGCTCCTCCCCCCCTCACCTGCCGTTTAATTCAGTTGTGAACTCTATCTCAAGCAGAGACGCTAGCACAACTGCTATTCCTGGCTCTACGATACTACTCATTTAAAGTATCCCATCATAGGATAATACAACCACAGACTGAAACTTTTTTCCTGCTCAGACTTCCAGCCTTACACGGAACTTATATACAACTACCAGCTCAACCAGCTCAGCAGTTCCCCCTTCCCTCAGGGCTTCTGAGCCTGAAGAGAGGATCTACATTCTCCGGTTAGCCCGGTGCCTGCTATTACTCCTGCACCCTTCCGCTCAAGCTCCGGAGAACAACTCGGGTACACCCGTTCTCAAGTAAAGACTGTCTCCTCCTCAGCGCGGGTCTCCCCGCAAACAAGTAATATCACAGCCTCTTACTCCGCTACGCTCCACCGCAGCCTGTCAGTGATTCAGGAGACCTGATTGGTGCTCAAGCACACACCCACTTCACTCGCTACACAGAACCTGCAGCTGCACACCTCTCCCTCTGATGCTGCCTGTAACCAACGTAAGCAGTACAATCTAGCTCAGAAACAAGAGGGGTTTACTAGCTATTGTGTAAATAGACTTTCTACTTAACTGCACTTCTCAGCTGTTACCAACAAACATAACAGTGCAGAAACAGCACAGTGCTATATTAAGTTTCTACACCGGACTCTCTCCTGTAACCAATTAATACAGAACTTCCACAGGAGTAATTAACTCTAACTATCTCTTTCTATACCAGAGTTATCCTCCACTTAGTAGCCTGAGAAACTGCTGATAATTCTAACCCATATAGATTTCTACTTATCTGCAGTTGAGATCCACTCTCTAATTATTCCTAAATTTTGAGACAGAGTGTGACAGGAGGTTAAGGAAGATTTGAGGGTATGGGAAATATTTTTGGAGGACTTCAATGGGAAGGTGATAATGCAAGAAAAAGGTTGGTCGGATGACCAGCTGTGTTTGTACACGGACGCTGCAGAGGCTCATGGGTTCAGAGCATATTTAAACGGTCAGTGGTGTGTGGGGAAGTGGCCGGAAGTTTGGGCAGAATGGGGTTTGACCAAGAATTTAACTTTCTTGGAGCTGTTTCCTTTGGTGGTGGCCTTGCGGATTTGGCCCGAACGATTGAGTAATAAAAGGGTGTGCTTCCATTCGGATAATCAGGGTGTGGTATGGGCAATCAACCGCTTGATGGCGAATTCGCCGGCTGTGCTAAGGCTCCTGAGAGTGTTTGTATTGGAGTGTTTGAGGTGCAATATCTCTTTCAGAGCAGTGCATGTCCCGGGCGTTTGAATGTTATCGCTGATGCTTTGTCACAATTTCAGTGGGACCGGTTCCGAGAGATGGCCCCGGAGGCGGAGCGGGAAGGAATCGCATGTCTCGAGGAGTTGTGGCAACTGGGTTGCCAGGAGTGTTAAGTTTGGTAAGAGGGGCGCTGGCACCCAACACATGGAGGGCTTACGCCCGAGTGTGGAGGATGTGGTGGCGGAGGTTGGAGGATGAGCAGCTGCATGAGAACAGGAATAGTTGCTTAAAGGTTTTGCTTGACTGGGTAGGCTCATGGGAGAGAGAGGGGCTGTCGCCCTCTGAGGTTCGAAAGAGGATGAAAGCGAATGCATTTCTATTTCCGCTGATTGGTAATGACGATCTGATGAAAGTTTTTGTTGTCCGGATGGCTATCCGGGGTATGTGCAGGGGGGACTACGGGGGGACGGGCGTAGACCGGTTATGTTTGCAATTCTGCAAGGTCTTGTTGCGAGGCTAGGCAGGGTGTGTTCTTCAAGGTATGAGGGACTGTTGTTTAAAACCGTTTTTGTGTTGGCCTTCTTCGGGGCGTTTAGAGTGTCTAAATTGGTGGATAAGAACCGGTGGGATGTGAGCGGAATGGGGAGACAGGACATTGTGTTGGGGGATGGAGTGGTAGAGTTGTGAGTAAGGAGTTCGAAGACGGACCAGGAGGGTAGGGGAACCATTGTTATATTGAGGGAGATTGGGGGTGAATGTTGCCCGGTGGGGATGGTGAGGGAGTACCTTGGGGTAGTCCAACATGGTGCAGGCCCATTACTGGTTCATGAGGACGGGTCGTTGTTGTCACGGTTCCAGTTTGTAGCAATCATGCGGAAGGTATTGGGAATGATGGGGATGAGGGGCCCTGAGTTCGGGTCACATTCATTTAGGATCGAGGAGGTGACCAAGGCAGCGAACTTGGGGCTAGAGGCGGCAGTGATTAGGAGGCTCGGAAGGTGGAGGTCTGAGAGATTTAGGGGGTACGTGAGGCCGGGTTTGGTGTTGTGAGGTGAGATAGCTGACATGTTTTCAATTTTATTTGGCAGATCCAGGGACGTGTTGGATTGTAGGACACTCCTATGTGTTCTGGGCGAGGTAGGCGGCGGCGAAACAGGATGGGATTCAGCTAGGTTTTAGGAGGGACCGTTTAGTCCTGAGATGGTTTGGGGTACGGGAAATGAAATGGGAACAGGTAGTGGGTACGGTGGTGGAATACGCAAGGCTTTTCTCCACTCCAATGTTTTAGTTTTGCACGCAGAGGGAAATGACTTAGGGTTTATGACACAGAAGGAGCAAATTGATGAAATTAAGAGAGGTTTGGATAGGCTAGTTTAGTTGTTTCTGGGGGTGGTGTTGGTTTGGTCTGAGATTGAGAGCAGGGTAATATGGAGATCTGCGTGGGATATTAAGAAGTTGGAGGCATCTAGACAGAAGGTCAATAGAACAATAACTGGGTATGTGAGGAGGTTGGGGGGGGGTTGGCTTACGCCATGTAGAATTCGAAGGAGAGTCAGGTAAATGTTTCTACCTGAAAGATGGAGTGCACCTTAATGAAGTGGGACTGCACTTGTTTAATTTTACACTTCGGGAGGGGATTGAAAAGGCCTTAGCTTTAGGTGGCGGTACTCGCTAGGGAGCGAGTTGTGGCGGAGGTGCTTGCTATGTTCTATTGAGGCTTACGCCTAATGGAGTAAGGCTGGTATTTATGGAGGTGTAAGCAAAGGAAAGTGAGTGTACGCCCCGCCCTGGAAGGGGTAGGGGCTGATAGTAAATTAAGAGCAAGCACTGAGGTGTGTTAAAATGATGTTGTAAAAAGTTAAGTTAAACAATGTTAATTTATTATTTGGTTTGTTTTAATAAATACGCTGCGGCCTTTTCTCTCCCAATCCGGTGGTTTTGTCTTTATTGGGGTAAAGGAATGAGTAATTGGAAATGTGGGGTCATGTTTTTTTTGCTTGTTTGTTTTTTTCTTTCAACTTGCAGCTGGGCAGCAGCTGAAATATAGCTGTTCACATATCACTTACTCTGGTGAGCTGAAGAAATTTTGAGGTAAAATATCTTCTTTTTTTACATAGAGATGTTCAAGTGATATTTTCATGTCAGTTTTTTACAGTTATGCTGCATTACTTTCAAGTATTAAGTCGTTTTAAGCTTAAAGGAATAGTCAAGTCAAATTTAAACTTTCATGATTCAGGTAGAGCATGCAATTTTAAGCAACTTTCTTATTTACTACTATTATTAATTTCTTTCATGCAATTGGCAAGAGTCCATGAGCTAGTGACATATGGGATATACAATCCTACCAGGAGGGGCAAAGTTTCCCAAACCTCAAAATGCCTATAAATACACCCCTCACCACACCCACAATTCAGTTTTTACAAACTTTGCCTCCTATGGAGGTGGTGAAGTAAGTTTGTGCTAAGATTTCTACGTTGATATGCGCTTCTCAGCATTGTTGAATCCCGATTCCTCTCAGAGTACAGCGAATGTCAGAGGGACGTGAAGGGAGTATCACCTATTGAATACGATGATTTCTCTAACGGGGGTCTTTTTCATGGGTTCTCTGTTATCGGTCGTAGAGATTCATCTCCTACCTCCCTTTTCAGATCAACGATATACTCTGAATTTACCATTACCTCTACTAATAATTGTTTTAGTACTGGTTTGGCTATCTGCTATATGTGGATGGGTGTCTTTGGGTAAGTATGTTTTCATTACTTAAGACACTCTCAGCTATGGTTTGGCACTTTATGCAAATTATATAAAGTTCTAAATATATGTATTGTACTTATATTTGCCATGAGTCAGGTTCATGTATTTCCTTCTGCAGACTGTCAGTTTCATATTTGGGAATATAAACACTTTAAGAAATTTATTTCTTACCTGGGGTTTAGTCTTTTTTCAATTTGACTACTTTTTGCAATTGCGGGTGTTAGGCCCGCGGGTGCGTCAAATGTTGGACTTTATTGCGTCATTTTTGCACAAACTTTTTTTGGCGCGAAAAATACGTTTTTGACGCAACTTCGTCATTTCCGGCGTCATACGTGACGCCGAGACCTTTCACACGGCGGCGTCATTAGTGACGCAAGTGTGTCATTTCCGGTCATTTTTTTTTCATTATTTCAATACCCCATTGTTGTTTGCCTCCTGCTTTCTTCTCTATCAAGAGGCCTATGCTTTTGCATTTTTTCCCATTCCTGAAACTGTCATTTAAGGAAATATATAATTTTGCTTTATATGTTGTTTTTTCTCTTACATTGAGCAAGATGTCCCAATCTGATCCTGTCTCTGAAGTTTCTGCTGGAACATTGCTGCCTGACATCGGTTCTACCAAAGCTAAGTGCATTTGTTGTAAAATTGTAGAAATTATTCCACCGGATGTCATTTGTAATAGTTGTCATGATAAACTTTTACATGCAGATAGTGTTTCTATCAGTAATAGTACATTGCCAGTTGCAGTTCCTTCAACTTCTAATGTGCATGATATACCTGTAAATTTTAAAGTATTTGTTTCTGATTCTATTATGAAGGCTTTGTGTGCATTTCCACCTTCTAATAAACGTAAAAGGTCTTTTAAAACTTCTCATTTAGCTGATGAAATTTCAAATGACCAACAGCATAATAATTCATCCTCTTCTGATGAGGATCTATCTAAAACAGAAGATCCTTCCTCAGATATTGACACTGACAAATCTACTTATTTATTTAAAATAGAGTATATGCGTTCTTTATTTAAAGAAGTGTTAATTACTTTGGATATTGAGGTAACCAGTCCTATTGACGTTCAGTCTAATAAACGTTTAAATGCTGTTTTTAAACCTCCTGTGGTTACCCCAGGTGTTTTTCCCATTCCTGAGGCTATTTCTGATATGATTTCTAGGGAATGTAATAAGCCAGGTACTTCCTTTATTCCTTCTTCAAGGTTAAATAGATTGTATCCTTTAACAGCAAAATCTATAGAGTTTTGGGAAAAGATCCCCAAAGTTGATGGGGCTATTTCTACTCTTGCTCAACGTACCATTATTCCTATGGAAGATAGCACTTCCTTTAAGGATACTTTAGATAGGAAGCTTGAATCTTATCTAAGGAAGGCCTATTTATATTAAGGTCATCTTCTCAGACCTGCTATTTCTTTGGGTGATGTTGCAGCTGCATCAACTTTCTGGTTGGAAAATTTAGCGCAACATGAATTGGATTTTGACATATCTAGCATTGTTCGCTTACTGCAACATGCTAATCATTTTATTTGTGATGCCATTTTTGATATTATCCAAATTTATTTTAGATCCATGTCTTTAGCTGTATTAGCTAGAAGAGCTTTGTGGCTTAAATCTTGGAATGCTGATATGACATCTAAATCTAGATTACTATCTCTTTCTTTCCAAGGTAATAATTTATTTGGTTCTCAGTTGGATTCTATATTTTTTCAACTATCACTGGAGGAAAAGGAGTTTTTTTGCCTCAGGATAAAAAACCTAAGGGTAAATCTAAGGCTTCTAACCGTTTTCGTTCCTTTCGTCAGAATAAGGAACAAAAACTCAATCCTCCTCCCAAGGAATCTGCTTCCAGTTGGAAGCCTTCCTCAAGTTGGAATAAATCCAAGACATTTAGGAAACCAAAGTCTGCCCCTAAGTCCGCATGAAGGTGCAGCCCTCATTCCAGCTCAGCTGGTAGGGGGCAGATTAAGGTTTTTCAAGGATTTTTGGATAAAATCTGTCCAAAATCGGCACTCGGGATTCAGGCCAGTGAGTGTTGGTGCGCGGGTGTTCTGTTGGATTATGTGACCCGACATTATATACTTGTAAGATTTATTGTAAAGATAGCAACACTGTCAGAGCTTATTACTACGATTATGTACATAAGTGATGCGTATTTCTTCATAAAGACACCATGGCTGCCTAAAATAATTTCGCAATAGGGAGGGCGGAGCTAGCCAGCCTAGGAGATGGCTGCTGTGTGACTGAGCTCCTGGTCCCTTGCTAAGTGAGAACGTAATTGGCGATAGCCACCTTGCACTACTGGGCTATAAACCCTTAAGATGTGTCCCGCTTATCTTGGACTTTGATTTGTAGCCCTTACTTTGCCCACCACAAAGGTTTAACCTGCACAGCCGACGCTCCAAGCACACACAGGCCCAATGTGTAACGGGCCTCATCGGAAGATAACCGCACAGCTCTAGCTGCCTAAGACAACAAGAATGTGAGGCTTCATATAAGGACAGCTCCGGTAAGATCACTGAACACACACAACACCTACCCTTTTACAACCGGAGGCTTATACAGAGCAACAGCAGTTCCGTAACAGGCCGCATCCTGCGCTAGAGTTTGTTGCGCACTTTCAACAACAAGTTTAGATGCGACCTTCCCGCAACAGCACAAATACATTAAAGAGCGAAAAGGAAAATCCAGTAAAGCACCCTCTAAAAAGGGGATATCTAAAACCAGTAGCTAAGAAGCTTAAGCAGAAAGTCCACAATAAAGGTAAATAGTAGGAACACTACAAATACCGCATTATATGTGCAATCGCAAGGGAACTTGGGACTGTTTGCCACATACTCCCTATTCAAACATCTATGTGAATATAAGCTTGTACCACTAATCTCTGTTGAATAGGAGTATTACTCTCAGCCTTATGTAACCGTAGCTGTTATCTCTATTGCCTTCTTCTGCTGCACACAATAGCTAAGAATAAAGGATTCCCTTGTACCATAACAGTTATATCTAACATCTTTTAAAGCTACAGTGCCTGCAGCTAGACTATACCACGCTAAATATTCTAGCTATGTCTCCAAAAAAAATCAGCAAATCTGGCAAAACCACTAAGCATCTGAAAGCGACTACTCATTCAGTAAATAACTACTTCAAAGCATTAGAATCCAAAACAACTGCTCCCATGGAGGAATCCCTTCCAGAACAAAGATCAAATCAAAGCTCATCTGATTCTGAAAGTGACCAGGTTCCAGATAACATCACAATACCCTCAGCTCTGTTCAGATCAATTCCATCAAAGAAGGATTTTTCTTCCCTTGTAGCTGAGGTCAAGCAATGCATTAAAGAAGAAATATCAGAGCTCAAAAAGGACATATCAGATATAGGTAATAGAGTTGAGTCACTTGAAAATATACAGGATTCACAGGCGGAGGCTATCTCTGAACTCCAACATACCATACATAAACAAGACACCACCATTAATGAGCTTGAAGATAAGATAGATGATGTCGAAAATCGCAGTAGACGTCATAATATTAGGCTGCGGGGAATTCCTGAATCTGTTTCACCATCTGACATCGAACAATATCTCCAGGAACTTTTCAGTACACTTAAAAAAGAGGACACCCCCTCAAAAATCAGCCTGGACAGAGCACACAGGGCATTGCGCCCCAAGCCACTAGCTGGGCAACCACCAAGAGACGTTATAACCCGCATCACGAATTTTCAAGAAAAAGAGGAGCTGATGAGGTTAGCCAGAGAGCAGCAACCTATTAAATATGAAAATGCTGAAATCCAAATGTTTGCAGACCTATCACAAAGGACCCTCACAAAAAGGAGGGAGCTCAAACCGCTTACAATGCTACTGAGGAAATTTAACATCCCATATAGGTGGGGCTTCCCCTTTCACCTACAGGTCCTCTGGAAGGGGAGACGCTTCACCTGCTCTTCCATTAAAGACATCCCAAACATCTGTAAAGACCTGGACATTCCAAGGCCTCAAATGGATGACACCTCCTCACCTCAAGAAGATGGCACTAACCCAAGGAAAGCACCACCACTACCTCAGCGGGGAGAATGGAGACAGGCATCCCAGAGAAGAACACGTAAATCCCCACATTCAGATTCACCATCACTTGGGGACAAGGGGTGATGAAACCCCGGCTTTCGTTTGGACATATCCTTGCCTGATCACAACTCTTATGAGGAAGTAATTGGCCTGAAAAAGGTTCTGGTAAACCTATATATTTTGTGTCTTAAGGCTCCTAGAGCTGCTAACATAGCCTATTTAAGGTTAAGGTTAAACTGTTTATTGTTTATTGTTATCTGATGTTGACTTTTAATATTATTGTTCTCACTTAGTTGGGAGTATGTCTCCCTATTGATAGAGATATGTTGTTTACACTACTGTCTCTAACTACTGTGTTCTATTCTTTCTCCCTTTTATATCTATTCCCTCCCCTCTTTCTTTCTCTATATTCCCCATTTCTCTCATATAAGCTCAAACTGTCATTTTTGAATGCCTCAGAATGTTACGTATATCAATACATATCAGGTTCACCAACACTCTAGAATTTAATGGATAGCCGCTCACGACAAAATTTAAACATTTTCACGCAAAATGCCAAAGGCCTAAATTGCCCCAATAAAAGAAGAATAGCTATCCTAGACTTGCAAAAAAGAGGAGGGCATATATTATTTCTACAGGAAACCCATTTTAAGGGGAAATGTATCCCAAAATATTTCTCCCCGCACTACCCTCAACATTTCCACAGCACTAATCCACACAAAAAAATCAATGGGGTCAGTATTTTAATTCACAAATCGATTCCTTTTACCAAGACACAAGTTATAGGCGATAAAGAAGGCAGGTATTTATGTCTAAAAGGCCTCCTATACGGTAAGCCAATAACTCTAATCAATGTATACGCTCCAAACTCACACCAAGATAAATTCCTAACCTCTGTAGTTGACTTAGCCCTTAAAGATGCTAGGGGATCCCTAATAGTATCAGGAGATTTAAACTTTCCCCTTGACCCTACAGTGGACTGTTCAAACCCTACTACTAGAGCCAAAACACCAAAACTGCATAAAATCTGGCAGAAACTGAAACTCCTCGGCTTACACGATACTTGGAGATACTTTAACCCCCATAAACTGGACTTCACTTTCTTTTCTCACCCCAACCGTAACTATTCTAGACTGGACTATATTCTAGTAGATCACCTAATCCTGTCACATACCACACACTCATCCATAAGCCATACAACATGGTCAGATCACTCCCTCGTTACCTGCACCATACACTGGCCAACAGCCCCTCTCAGGGATTTTCAATGGAGACTTAATGACTCCCTTCTATTGGATCCTGCTCAAAAAGAATTATTTACGGAACATATATCCTCTTACTTCTCCACAAATGCGACTCCAGATATTGCAGTGGGCACCCTCTGGGAAGCTCACAAGAGTACAATAAGAGGTGAGTTTATTAAAACTGCTGCCCAAATTAAAAGGAAAAGTCGAGAAGAGATCAATCTCTTAGCCACAGAAATTGCAGATTTAGATTTTAAACACAAATCTAACCCCGATGATAATTCCACTCTAGAACAGCTCATTTCTAAACGAGAAAAACTCAATTCTAAGTTACATATTAAATCACAAAAACAACTTCTACATCTACAACAAAACTTTTACCGAGAAGGAAACAAATCTGGCAAACTCCTAGCCAGGGCATTAAAACAACAACAACAAAAAACCTATATCCACACCATTAAATCATCAGATAATAAACAGTTAGAAGACACCAAATCCATAGCCAGAGAATTCAAAAAATTCTATCACAAATTATATAACCTTTTCCCTCACAGAGACCCCCAAAACCATATATTATGTTGTAATAAATACTTAGATAATCTACCCATTCCCAAACTAAACGACGATCAACGTAAACACTTAGACCATCCCATCCAGACATCAGAAGTATTAGAAGCTATAAAACAATTAAAACAAAACAAAGCCCCGGGACCCGATGGTTTTACGGGCTTATATTACAAAACTTTTGCTCCGCTCCTAATCCCACATCTAACAAACTTGTTTAATTCCATAACAGAAGAGTCACATTTCCCTGACACCATGATGCAGGCCAATATCTCGGTTATAGCTAAACCTGGCAAACCCCCAAACACCCCGGCGAATTTTAGGCCAATATCTCTGTTGAACATAGACCTCAAACTCTACGCAAAGATATTGGCCTCCCGCCTCAACCAAATTCTACCATCCATTATACACCAGGACCAAGTGGGTTTTATACCCCATAGAGAAGCAAAAGACAACACTGTCAAAGTTCTTAACCTACTGGAATACACTACTCAGACCAAGACACCGACTGTTTTTTTATCTACAGACGCTGAAAAAGCTTTTGACCGACTGGACTGGACATACTTACTTTCGACCCTACAACACTTCCATATCCCAGATTCTTTTATCCGAAAGATTCTTGCACTTTACTCAAACCCCACAGCACAGGTCAGGATTAATGGCACTCTTTCAGAGCCCTTTGAGATCCGCAATGGCTCTAGACAGGGGTGTCCCCTCTCACCGCTTCTTTTCGTTCTTTCCCTTGAACCTCTGGCTATCAAAATACGTTTAAACAATCAAATCCAAGGAATAACTATCGCTAACCAAACACATAAATTGGCTGTCTTTGCAGACGATATCCTTTTGACCCTTACAGACCCCATAATATCTCTACAACAAGTGATCCCTGAAATAACACAATTTGGGTCAATTTCAAACTTCCTAGTTAACATGACTAAATCAGAATATTTACCCCTAAATTTAACAACTCACACTCTCAATATATTGAAATCAACATGCCCCTTTAAACAACAATCTAAGTTCCTAAAATACCTTGGTATTTGCATCACCCCAAAAATGACAGATCTATGTAGATATAACTATGGTAAGCTGATCACAGAACTCCAAACCCTTACATCCCAATGGCTCCCAAAAAACATATCTTGGCTAGGTAGAATACAAGCTACAAAAATGACCCTCCTACCAAAAATCCTATATATTCTTCAGACTGTTCCAATACCAGGTACACAAAAAGATTTAGACACCATGCAACGAATTATAAACGACTATATCTGGAAACGCAGGCCCCCACGGATAAATAAAAACACGTTTTTTAAACCCCCTACTGAAGGGGGTCTGGGTGTTCCACATCTCAGATCCTATAAACTTGCCATATCCCTACAAAGAATACATGAATGGTATAAACTAGTTACATCTCCCCAGAAAAGTTGGGTGCAAATTGAGTCTGACCTAGCAACAACATGTAATTTACATTCTGTCTGCTGGAACCCAGCTTTTTTTAACAAACACTCCATCTCATCATCCTCACTTTCCAATGGGACTTGGTCTGATTGGAAACAAATCTGCAAAACGTCAAATAAAATATCATCCCGTTACTCACCCCTTACCACACTACTGCTTAACTCAGAGTTCAAGCCAGGTATCACACTGGATTGTAGCTCTAATGTAGACCCCCTGAAGCTCCTTCCTATCCATCTCCTAATAGACGAGGTGGGCAACATCAAAGACAAATCCCAATTGGACTTATTAGGACACCCATTCCTAACATCTTGGTTCCGTGTACACCAAATGAGACATTACATAATGTCACATAGGTTTAGAAGAGAGTTGACCCGTTCACTTACATCATGTGAGCAAATATGTACTTCCCAAGTAGCAGTGAAGGGAGTAATTTCCAAAATATACAAACTAGCTGTACAACATCACTACCCAGATATTCCTTCCTATACCAAAAAATGGGATAATGAGCTACATATTCAATCACCTGCAGGGTCCTGGAAAAATAGATTCTCCAATCTTATGCACTCAGGACACTCGGCCCAAGCTAAGGAAACAAATATTAAACTAATGATGAGGTGGTATCTTACCCCCGCCAGAATTAAATACATATATAAACACTCCTCAGGATCCTGCTGGAGGGGGTGCTCTCAAAGAGGTCACCTCTCTCATATTTGGTGGGATTGTGATAATATCAAAACTTACTGGATGTCTATTTTTACACATATTAACAAAATTTTAAACACCCAACTTATACCTAGTCCAGAGCTTATAATGTTGAGCCACCCCGCTGAAATTACCTGTAAAATAAGAAAGCATCTGTTCCACATATTACTCAACGCAGCTAACCAGCTAATACCGAGAAAATGGAAGTCAGCAGTCACTCCTACCATATCAGAATGGATAGCCTTGGTGGAAAAAAACCTTTTGCTAGAAAGATTTCACTACTTAAAACTGAACCAATTAGCACTCTACCATGACTTAATGTTTATATGGGAATCATACAAATTCAGTAGATAACACTAGTAAAATTACTTGATGGCGCCACTACAGATTCTTGAGAGCATAAAATGACAACACCATTAAGCTATACCACCTTCTTTCTTTTCCCACTCTTTTCTCTTTTCTCATTCTATTTCTACTTATTATAAAGAGCATGAGACAAAATACCACGGATATATAATCTCAAATTGAATTCATGGCACTGAACTGCTGAGAATTGAACTACGGATGCCTCCCCATTTTGAAAACTTGGGAACGTATAAACTGAATACACTTGGACTTAGATACTCTGTGACCCCAAGGTCCTTAGCAAAAATGTGTAGAGACTTGAAGCTAGGGGCATCCTGAAAAAATTTATTTTGTATCAATGTGCATATCAATAATCTAATTGTATTACATCTCACTTGATCTCTGCCTTTATTGTTATTGTAATGTTGTAAAATTTAATAAAAACTAATATATAAAAAAAAAAAAAAAAATCTGTCCAAAATCATTGGATTCAGAGCATTGTCTCTCAAGGGTATCGAATAGGATTCAAAGTAAGACCTCCTGTGAGAAGATTATTTCTCTCACGCATCCCTGTAAATCCAGTAAAAGCTCAGGCTTTTCTGAAGTTTGTTTCAGACCTGGAGTCTTCAGGGGTAATCATGCCAGTTCCTGCTCAGGAACAAGGTTTGGGGTTTTATTCAAACCTATTCATTATACCAAAGAAAGAAAATTTGTTCAGACCAGTTCTGGATCTGAAAATTTTGAATCGTTATGTAAGAGTACCAACTTTCAAGATGGTGACTATAAGGACTATTCTGCCTTTTGTTCAGCAAGGACATTATATGTCCACAATAGACTTGCAGGATGCATACCTTCATATTCCGATTCATCCAGAACACTATCAGTTTCTGAGATTCTCTTTTCTAGACAAGCATTACCAATTTTTTGCTCTTCCATTTGGCCTAGCAACCACTCCAAGAATCTTTTCAAAGGTTCTGGGTGCCCTATTATCTGTAATCAGAGAACAGGGTATTGCGGTGTTTCCTTATTTGGACGATATCTTGGTACTAGCTCAGTCTTTACATACTGCAGAATCTCACACAAATCAACTAGTGTTGTTTCTTCGGAAACATGGTTGGAGGATCAATTTACCAAAAAGTTTCTTGATTCCTCAGACAAGGGTCACCTTTTTAGGTTTCCAGATAGATTCAGTGTCCATGACTCTGTCTCTAACAGACAAGAGACGTTTAAAATTGGTTGCAGCATGCCGGCACCTTCAGTCTCAGTCATTCCCTTCAATGGCTATGTGCATGGAAGTTTTAGGTCTCATGACTGCAGCATCGGACGTGATCCCCTTTGCTCATTTTCACATGAGACCTCTACAACTTTGCATGCTGAATCAATGGTGCAGGGATTATACAAAGATATCACAATTAATATCCTTGAATCCCAATGTACGACACTCTCTGACATGCTGGATAGATCACCATCGTTTGGTTCAAGGGGCTTCTTTTGCCAACCTGGACTGTAATCTCAACAGATGCGAGTCTTTCAGGTTAGGGAGCTGTTTGGGGATCTCTGACAGCACAAGGGGTTTGGAAATCTCAAGAAGCGAGATTGCCAATAAATATTTTAGAACTCCGTGCAATTCTCAGGGCTCTTCAGTTTTGGTCTCTGCTAAAGAGAGAACCGTTCATTTGTTTTCAGACAGACAATATCACAACTGTGGCTTATGTCAATCATCAGGGTGGGACTCACAGTCCCCAAGCTATGAAAGAAGTATCTCAGATACTTGCTTGGGCGGAATCCTGTCTAATCTCTGCGGTGCATATCCCAGGTGTAGACAATTGGGAGGCGGATTATCTCAGCCGCCAGACTTTACATCCAGGGGAGTGGTCTCTCCATCCAGATGTGTTTTTTCAGATTGTTCAGATGTGGGGTCTTCCAGAGATAGATCTCATGGCCTCTCATATAAACAAGAAACTTCCCAGATACCTGTCCAGGTCCAGGGATGTTCAGGCGGAAGCAGTGGATGCACTGACACTTCCTTGGTGTTATCATCCTGCTTACATCTTCCCGCCTCTAGTTCTCCTTCCAAGAGTGATCTCCAAAATCATCATGGAACAGTCTTTTGTGTTGCTGGTGGCTCCAGCATGGCCACACAGGTTTTGGTATGCGGATCTGGTGCGGATGTCCAGTTGCCCGCCTTGGCCACTTCCGTTACGGCCGGACCTACTATCTCAAGGTCCATTTTTCCATCAGGATCTAAAATCATTAAATTTGAAGGTGTGGAAATTGAACACTTAGTTCTGAGTCATAGAGTTTTCTCTGACTCAGTGATTAATACTATGTTACAAGCTCGTAAATTTGTCTCTAGAAAGATTTATTATAGAGTTTGGAAGACTTACATTTCATGGTGTTCTTCTCATAAATTCTCCTGGCATTCTTTTAGAATTCCTAGAATTTTACAGTTCCTTCAGGATGGTTTGGATAAGGGTTTGTCTGCAAGTTCCTTGAAAGGACAAATCTCCACTCTTTCTGTTTTATTTCACAGAAAGATTGCTATACTTCCTGATATTCACTGTTTTGTACAGGCTTTAGTTCGTATTAAGCCTGTCATTAAATCAATTTCTCCTCCTTGGAGTCTTAATTTGGTTCTGAAGGCGTTACAGGCTCCTCCATTTGAGAGTATGCATTCTTTGGACATTAAACTACTTTCTTGGAAAGTGTTGTTCCTTTTGGCAATCTCTTCTGCTAGAAGAGTTTCTGATCCATCTGCTCTCTTGTGAGTCTCCTTTTCTGATTTTTCATCAGGATAAGGCAGTTTTGCGGACTTCTTTTCAATTTTTACCTAAGGTTGTGAATTCTAACAACATTAGTAGAGAAATTGTTGTCCCTTCCTTATGTCCTAATCCTAAGAATTCTTTGGAAAGATCCTTACATTCTTTGGATGTGGTAAGAGCTTTGAAATATTATGTGGAAGTTTCTAAAGATTTCAGGAAGACTTCTAGTCTATTTGTTTTATTTTCTGGTCCTAGGAAAGGTCAGAAGGCTTTTGCTAGTTCCTTGGCTTCTTGGTTGAAACTTTTGATTCAACAAGCTTATTTGGAGTCGGGTCAGGCCCCTCCTCAGAGAATTACAGCTCATTCTACTAGATCAGTTTCCACTTCGTGGGCTTTTAAGAATGAAGCTTCAGTTGATCAGATTTGCAAAGCACTTGGTCCTCTTTGCATACATTTACTAAATTCTACCGTTTTGATGTATTTGCTTCTTCGGAAGCAGTTTTTGGTAGAAAAGTTCTTCAGGCAGCTGTTTCAGTTTGATTCTTCTGCTTTTGATTTAAAGTGAAGGTAAAGTTCGCTTGTGTCGATACTTGCAAATGTAAATAGCATTAAAAATCATGGTACTTTAATTCATCAATTTTCGTATTTCTCAATATTTACCTATTTATCCTCTTTTCTAATCTTTAAAATATCAGTTGTGTAATCTGCCCATTTTTTTATTTTTTTTTCGTAGCCATTTCACGTTTTTCTTGTACCCAATGATATGTCTGGCCGTTAGGCGGCCGTCATTTTACGTCACTGCATTAGTATAAATTGTGCGCATGCGTTAGTTTAACTTCCTATGTCTTCTAAGCCGTGCTCATTCCAGCTTAGCGCATGCGCTTTAATTCGTAATGTTTTGGAGTCGCGCAGGCGCAATTCGATGTTGTGGCGTGATGTGCGCATGCGCAAACATTAGGAGAATTCAGAACGCGCAAAGACAGTACGTGTAGAGCGGGTGGGAACGCTCTATACGTAAAACATAAATAAACCAGGAACTAGATGGAGGGAGGAGCTATAAGCGGCGAACACAAAGAAAATAAGTATTTATTTTATATTGATATGTATACCAAAATGTTTTAAAAAATTAGCGATCTTGGTATATATGAACTAATTGACAAACTACTGCTTTCACTTGCGCGATACTTTACCTTCACTTTAAGTTTTTTTCTTTCAAAGATGAAATAAACTTATTTTTGTTTTGGGTTGTGGATTAATTTTTTCAGCGGAATATGGCTGTTTTTATTTTTATTCCCTCCCTCTCTAGTGACTCTTGAGTGGAAGACTCCACATCTTAGGTATTGATATCCCATATGTAACTAGTTCATGGACTCTTGCCAATTACATGAAAGAAAACATAATTTATGTAAGAACTTACCTGATAAATTCATTTCTTTCATATTGGCAAGAGTCCATGAGGCCCACCCCTTTTATGGTGGTTATGTTTTTTTGTATAAAGCACAATTATTTCCAAATTTCCTTTGTTGATGCTTTCTACTCCTTTCTTTATCACCCCACTACTTGGCTATTCGTTAAACTGAATTGTGGGTGTGGTGAGGGGTGTATTTATAGGCATTTTGAGGTTTGGGAAACTTTGCCCCTCCTGGTAGGATTGTATATCCCATATGTAACTAACTCAAGGACTCTTGCCAATATGAAAGAAATGAATTTATCAGGTAAGTTCTTACATAAATTATGTTTTTTCTTTGTTTTATTGGTATCTTTATTTGAATGTAAGCTTAGAAGCAGGTCCATTTTTGGTTCAGTACAAGGGTAGCGCTTGCTGATTGGTGGCTTCATTTAGACACCAATCAGAAAGTGCTACCCAGATGCTGAACCAAATATAGGCCGACTCCTATGCTTACATTCTTGCTTTTTCAAATAAGGATACTAAGAGAACGAAGAAAAATTGATAATAAGGGGTCGATTTATGAAGCAGCGGATGCTGCTTCCGACACACTCCGCTTCAGCGGAAGTTAAGAAGCAGCAGTCCTAAGACCGCTGCTCCTTAACTCATCCGCCACCTCTGAGGCAGCAGACAGCAATCAGCCCGATCAAATACGATAGGGCTGATTGACACCCCCTGCTAACGGACGATTGGCTGCAAATATGCAGGGGGCAGTATTGCACCAGCAGTTCACAAGAACTGCTGGTGCAATGATAAATGTCGACATCGTATGCTATAGCGGATCATGTCTGTCCACACCATGATAAATTTACCCCTAGGAGTAAATTATAAAGTTGCTTAAAATTGCATGCGCTATCTGAATCTATCTGAAGTTTTCATTTTGACTAGACTATTCCTTTAAATTTCAAATGGCTAGAAGATTTAAAAAAAAAAAAATTAAAGTTACATTTTCCTTCCCCCTGTATCATGTGACAGCCGTAAGCTAATCACAAAATGCATATACGTATGTATCAGGTGTCAAGTCCAGCGGGAACGCATGGGAACGGAGTTCCTGCACTATTTTTGCAGGTGGAACTAAGTTCCCCCTGGACAGGGAACAGAAATTCTTCAGTAATCACTGCTGCTGCTGGTGGGAGGAGCTGGAGCATAGTTAGGTTAAAGGGATAGTGAGATCCTCTAGAAATGGGCAGTAACACTTCCTACAGTACACTAAATGCAAGCCTTTCAGCGGTCCCGCTGTGTGATCTCCCTGCACTGTGTGGAATACATGGTGCTTACATTTCTGTATGATTTGTTTAGGGGTTATTTAGCTCACCTCAGCAGAAATAGGACAATTGCACCTTAAGTGGGTGAGACTCTATGACAGAGGGGTTGTCTCAAGCCCAAAGGCAACCATTCAACCCTTCATTGGTTTTAATTTGCTTTCATTAACCAAAGTGTATAGATTATATACATATAAATACAGTGTGTGTCTGTCTGTATGTGTGTGTATAAAGCAATATTACTTGTGAGGGGGTAGAAGTCTTGGTGAGTTCCCACACTTTTTTTGTAGGACTTGACCTCTGGTATGTACTGTTTATTATTGCACATGCTCAGTAGGAACTGGTGCCTCTGAAAGTTTGCATATAAAAAGATTGTGCACATTTTTATTATGGAAGTGAATTTGAAAGCTGTGTAAATTTGTGTTTTTTAGCTGAATCATTAAAGTTTAATTTTGACTTAGCATTCCTTTAAAACATGATATCAGTAAGATGATGGTGTAAGTGTTTTTTAAGCATATGGATTTTGAACATTCCAAGTCATTAACACTGGGGGTTTCTAAAAGTTACTGGCCCAATTAGTAACAACTGTAATAATCTTGTTCATAATCTAAGGTACCTCACAAACGTGTCGCTGTAATTTTGGATTCTTCCTTGACTGTCTTAAGATGTGTTCAGAAGTAACCAAGAAAGTACATATACTGTACACTAGTGTGTGGGAGTAAGGATTCCAAAGGGTAACTTAGGTGTGTTTTACAGACGCCTTCATTTTTATACCTACCACTTTGTGCTTTAATTGTGGAACTTTTAAATTGATTTATTCAAATAAAGGACTAATTTTACTGATATTTCCGAGTTGGTGCTCCTTCTCTTTTTTGCTTATCTGTCTTAAGATGTGACTTTTTTAGTTTATAACTCCCTCTAGAATAAAAAGGAGTTAGGAAAAGTGGAGGTCAGAGGGCCTGATGTTTGCAAATGATGCAACATCTTTGGGGTTTATTTTTGAGAATTATTTTGCAATGTATGCATCTCTCATTCACACCCTGTATATCTAGATAAATAGCCCTCATGCTAAAATGTGCTTTTCTTACATTTTTTGAGGAGCAGTACAGAAGAGCCCTCTTAAATAATCTTATCAGGGAGGAGAACTTTAGATCATTGTTGTACAGCACTCTTAAAGTGAATGTAAATTTTGATGAACCAGTGCCCAGTTTTTAATAATCTTATTAAAAAACAGAATTTATGCTTACCTGATAAATTACTTTCTCCAACGGTGTGTCCGGTCCACGGCGTCATCCTTACTTGTGGGATATTCTCTTCCCCAACAGGAAATGGCAAAGAGTCCCAGCAAAGCTGGTCACATGATCCCTCCTAGGCTCCGCCCACCCCAGTCATTCGACCGACGGACAGGAGGAAATATATATAGGAGAAACCATATGATACCGTGGTGACTGTAGTTAGAGAAAATAATTCATCAGACCTGATTAAAAAACCAGGGCGGGCCGTGGACCGGACACACCGTTGGAGAAAGTAATTTATCAGGTAAGCATAAATTCTGTTTTCTCCAACATTGGTGTGTCCGGTCCACGGCGTCATCTTTACTTGTGGGAACCAATACCAAAGCTTTAGGACACGGATGAAGGGAGGGAGCAAATCAGGTCACCTAAATGGAAGGCACCACGGCTTGCAAAACATTTCTCCCAAAAATAGCCTCCGAAGAAGCAAAAGTATCAAATTTGTAAAATTTGGCAAAAGTGTGCAGTGAAGACCAAGTCGCTGCCTTACATATCTGGTCAACAGAAGCCTCGTTCTTGAAGGCCCATGTGGAAGCCACAGCCCTAGTGGAGTGAGCTGTGATTCTTTCAGGAGGCTGCCGTCCGGCAGTCTCATAAGCCAATCGGATAATGTTTTTAAGCCAAAAGGAAAGAGAGGTAGAAGTCGCTTTTTGACCTCTCCTTTTACCAGAATAAACAACAAACAAGGAAGATGTTTGTCTGAAATCTTTAGTAGCCTCTAAATAGAATTTTAGAGCACGGACTACGTCCAAATTGTGTAACAAACGTTCCTTCTTTGAAACTGGATTCGGACACAAAGAAGGTACAACTATCTCCTGGTTAATATTCTTGTTGGAAACAACTTTCGGAAGAAAACCAGGCTTAGTACGCAAAACCACCTTATCTGCATGGAACACCAGATAGGGCGGAGAACACTGCAGAGCAGATAACTCTGAAACTCTTCTAGCAGAAGAAATTGCAACCAAAAACAAAACTTTCCAAGATAATAACTTAATATCTTCGGAATGTAAGGGTTCAAACGGAACCCCTTGAAGAACTGAAAGAACTAGATTTAGACTCCAGGGAGGAGTCAAAGGTCTGTAAACAGGCTTGATCCTAACCAGAGCCTGAACAAATGCTTGAACATCTGGCACAGCTGCCAGTCTTTTGTGAAGTAAAACAGATAAAGCAGAGATCTGTCCCTTCAGAGAACTTGCAGATAATCCTTTCTCCAAACCTTCTTGTAGAAAGGATAGAATCTTAGGAATTTTTATCTTGTTCCATGGGAATCCTTTAGATTCACACCAACAGATATATTTTTTCCATATTTTATGGTAAATTTTTCTAGTTACAGGCTTTCTAGCCTGAATCAGAGTATCTATTACAGAATCTGAAAACCCACGCTTTGATAAAATCAAGCGTTCAATCTCCAAGCCGTCAGTTGGAGGGAAACCAGATTCGGATGTTCGAATGGACCCTGAACAAGAAGGTCCTGTCTCAAAGGTAGCTTCCATGGTGGAGCCGATGACATATTCACCAGGTCTGCATACCAAGTCCTGCGTGGCCACGCAGGAGCTATCAAGATCACCGAGGCCCTCTCCTGATTGATCCTGGCTACCAGCCTGGGGATGAGAGGAAACGGTGGGAATACATAAGCTAGGTTGAAGGTCCAAGGTGCTACTAGTGCATCTACTAGGGTCGCCTTGGGATCCCTGGATCTGGACCCGTAGCAAGGAACCTTGAAGTTCTGACGAGACGCCATCTGATCCATGTCTGGAATGCCCCATAATTGAGTTATTTGGGCAAAGATTTCCGGATGGAGTTCCCACTCCCCCGGATGGAATGTCTGACGACTCAGAAAATCCGCTTCCCAATTTTCCACTCCTGGGATGTGGATCGCAGACAAGTGGCAGGAGTGATCCTCCGCCCATTGAATTATCTTGGTCACTTCTTTCATCACCAGGGAACTCCTTGTTCCCCCCTGATGATTGATATATGCAACGGTCGTCATGTTGTCTGACTGAAACCTTATGAATTTGTTCTTTGCTAGTTGAGGCCAAGCTCTGAGAGCATTGAATATCGCTCTCAGTTCCAGAATGTTTATCGGGAGAAGAGACTCTTCCCGAGACCATAGACCCTGAGCTTTCAGGGATTCCCAGACCGCGCCCCAGCCCACTAGGCTGGCGTCGGTCGTGACAATGACCCACTCTGGTCTGCGGAAGCTCATTCCCTGTGACAGATTGTCCAGGGTCAGCCACCAACGGAGTGAATCTCTGGTCTTTTGATCTACTTGAATCGTCGGAGACAAGTCTGTATAATGCCCATTCCACTGTCTGAGCATGCACAGTTGTAATGGTCTTAGATGAATTCGTGCAAAAGGAACTATGTCCATTGTTGCAACCATCAATCCTATTACTTCCATGCACTGCGCTATGGAAGGACGAGGAACAGAATGAAGTACTTGACAAGAGCTTAGAAGTTTTGATTTTCTGACCTCTGTCAGAAAAATCCTCATTTCTAAGGAATCTTTTATTGTTCCCAAGAAGGGAACTCTTGTTGACGGGGACAGAGAACTTTTTTCTTTGTTCACTTTCCATCCGTGAGATCTGAGAAAGGCTAGGACGATGTCCGTATGAGCCTTTGCTTTTGACAGGGACGACACTTGAATCAGGATGTCGTCCAAGTAAGGTACTACTGCAATGCCCCTTGGTCTTAGAACCGCTAGAAGGGACCCTAGTACCTTTGTGAAAATCCTTGGAGCAGTGGCTAATCCAAATGGAAGTGCCATAAACTGGTAATGCTTGTCCAGAAAAGCGAACCTTAGGAACTGATGATGTTCCTTGTGGATAGGAATATGTAGGTACGCATCCTTTAAATCCACGGTAGTCATAAATTGATTTTCCTGGATAGTAGGTAGGATCGTTCAAATAGTTTCCATTTTGAACGATGGTACCCTGAGAAATTTGTTTAGGATCTTTAGATCCAAAATTGGTCTGAATGTTCCCTCTTTTTTGGGAACTATGAACAGATTGGAATAAAATCCCATTCCTTGTTCTCTTATTGGAACTGGATGTATCACTCCCATCTTTAACAGGTCTTCTACACAATGTAAGAATGCCTGTCTCTTTATTTGGTTTGAAGATAATTGAGACCTGTGGAACCTTCCCCTTGGGGGTAGTTCCTTGAATTCCAGGAGATAACCTTGAGAAACTATTTCTAGCGCCCAAGGATCCTGAACATCTCTTGCCCAAGCCTGAGCAAAGAGAGAAAGTCTGCCCCCCACTAGATCCGGTCCCGGATCGGGGGCTATCCCTTCATGCTGTTTTGGTAGCAGTGGTAGGCTTCTTGGCCTGCTTACCCTTGTTCCAGCCTTGCATTGGTTTCCAGGCTGGTTTGGGTTGTGAAGTATTACCCTCTTGCTTAGAGGATACAGAATTAGAGACTGGTCCGTTTCTGCGAAAGGGATGAAAATTAGGCTTATTATTAGCCTTAAAAGACCTATCCTGTGGGAGGGCGTGGCCCTTTCCCCCAGTGATGTCTGAAATAACCTCTTTCAAATCAGGTCCAAATAATGTTATACCTTTGAAAGGAATGTTAAGCAATTTTGTCTTGGAAGACACATCCGCTGACCAAGACTTTAGCCAAAGCACTCTGCGCGCCACGACAGCAAACCCTGAATTTTTCGCCGCTAATCTAGCTAATTGCAAAGCGGCATCTAAAACAAAAGAGTTAGCCAATTTAAGTGCTTGAACTCTGTCCATAACCTCCTCATACGAAGATTCTTTACTGAGCGATTTTTCTAGTTCCTCGAACCAGAAACACGCTGCCGTAGTGACAGGAACAATGCATGAAATTGGTTGTAGACGGTAACCTTGCTGTACAAAAATCTTTTTAAGCAAACCCTCTAATTTCTTATCCATAGGATCTTTGAAAGCACAACTATCTTCGATAGGAATAGTAGTGCGTTTGTTTAGAGTAGAAACCGCCCCCTCGACCTTGGGGACTGTCTGCCATAAGTCCTTTCTGGGGTCGACTATAGGAAATAATTTCTTAAATATAGGGGGGGGAACAAAAGGTATGCCGGGCCTTTCCCACTCTTTATTTACTATGTCCGCCACCCGCTTGGGTATAGGAAAAGCGTCGGGGGGCACCGGAACCTCTAGGAACTTGTCCATCTTACATAATTTCTCTGGAATGACCAAATTGTCACAATCATCCAGAGTAGATAACACCTCCTTAAGCAGTGCACGGAGATGTTCTAATTTAAATTTAAATGTCACAACATCAGGTTCAGCTTGATGAGAAATTTTTCCTGAATCTGAAATTTCTCCATCAGACAAAACCTCCCTCATGGCCCCTTGAGATTGGTGTGAGGGTATGTCAGAACAGTTATCATCAGCGTCCTCTTGCTCTTCAGTGTTTAAAACAGAGCAATCACGCTTTCTCTGATAAGTAGGCATTTTGGATAAAAGATTTGCTATGGAGTTATCCATTACAGCCGTTAATTGTTGCATGGTAATAAGTATTGGCGCACTAGATGTACTAGGGGCCTCCTGTGTGGGCATAACTGGTGTAGACACAGTAGGGGATGATGTAGTATCATGTTTACTCCCCTCATTTGAGGAATCATCTTGGGCAATATCATTATCTGTTGCATTACTGTCCTTACTTTGTTTGGACACTATGGCACAATTATCACATAAATTTAAATGGGGAGACACATTGGCTTTCATACATATAGAACATAGCTTATCTGATGGTATAGACATGTTAAACAGGCTTAAACTTGTCAACAAAGCACAAAAAACGTTTTAAAATAAAACCGTTACTGTCACTTTAAATTTCAAACTGAAAACACTTTATTACTGAATATGTGAAAAAGTATGAAGGAATTGTTCAAAATTCACCAAAATTTCACCACAATGTCTTAAAGCATTAAAAGTATTGCACACCAAATTTCAGAGCTTTAACCCTTAAATTAACGGAACCGGAGCCGTTTTTACATTTAACCCCTATACAGTCCCAGAATGAGGCTCTGTCTATAACTAGAAAGGCCCCCATCTGAAAAAGGTGTCCAACACAGTGCCTGCTGTTTTTCTAAACGTTCCCCAAGATTATAATACCAATAATTAGTTAGAATCTGCATAATATGCCTAGTAAAGCAATTGTTTTAGCCCAGAAAAATGTCTACCAGTTTTTAAGCCCTTTTTGAAGCCCTTTATTCTTTTATGTTTAACTAAGAAAATGGCTTACCGGTCCCCATGAGGGGAAATGACAGCCTTCCAGCATTACATGGTCTTGTTAGAAATATGGCTAGTCATACCTTAAGCAGAAAAGACTGCTAACTGTTTCCCCCAACTGAAGTTACTTCATCTCAACAGTCCTGTGTGGAAACAGCAATCGATTTTAGTTACTGTCTGCTAAAAATCATCTTCCTCTTACAAACAGAAATCTTCATCCTTTTCTGTTTCAGAGTAAATAGTACATACCAGCACTATTTTAAAATAACAAACACTTGATAGAAGAATAAAACTACAAAAAACTCTTAACCATCTCCGTGGAGATGTTGCCTGTGCAACGGCAAAGAGAATGACTGGGGTGGGCGGAGCCTAGGAGGGATCATGTGACCAGCTTTGCTGGGACTCTTTGCCATTTCCTGTTGGGGAAGAGAATATCCCACAAGTAAGGATGACGCCGTGGACCGGACACACCAATGTTGGAGAAACAGGGGCACTTTCATTCATCAAACTTTACATTTCACTGGTTTTGTTAAAATACTTACCTTTTGTTCGTGAAAGCCACTCCTGCGCTTCCCCTGACTGTCGCAAGCCTCTTCCTACGTCGGAAATGACGATCCCGGTCTTACTCCAATCATGGCGTTGCTTTAGGCAATGGTTCCCCCGGGTGGGAAGCCGTGATTGGAGGATGCCGGAATCATCATTGCTGACGTATGAAGAGGCTTGCAACAGGCTGGAGAAGCGCTGGAGCGGCTTTCAAGAAGAAAAGGTATTTTAACAAAACCAGTGAATTGTAAAGTTTGCAGAATGAAAGTGCCCCTGTTTTTAATAGACTTGTGCATGGCGAAAAAATTTGGTTTGGATCGATTCGGATTTTTTTGAATTTCGGTTCGGATTGATTCGAATTCGGAAAAATTTTAATCAATTAGGTTCAGATTCGTTTCAGATTAATTCGGATTCGAATAAATTCGGCTGGATTCGGTTCGATTCGGTTCGGAAATTCAGAATTTCGGTAAGTGTTAGGTGGGATGTGCTGTGTATTAGACTAGTATTGTGTACTGTATATTAGGTGTAACCCATAGCAGAGTGATATAACCTAATATACTGTACATCCGAATCTACCGAATAAATCCGAATAAATCCGAACTAATTCGGATTTATTCGGTAGATTCGGCACTATTTTAATTCGGAAATTTGAATCGATCCCAATCCCGAATTTTACGAATTCGGCAGAATTTCCGAATCGATCTGAAACGAAACGCACATTTCTAGTTTTTAATAGGATTTTTAAAAGCCGGGCACTCATTTCGCAAAATTTACATTCACTTTAACTAGTTTTCATAAGAATCTGCACAGTGTAAATACACTCGCCTTGAATGTTTCATTTATAATTGGCGAACAGGACTTATACATAAACTTTAAGCATTATGCCATAACATTATTTTCTGCACATTAAAACAATAAAATAATAAAAATTTATTAAACTGCTCCATAACTTGTTACACTGGAGAGGTAATGTGGACTGACTGCTAAAGCTTAAGGGCTAGATTACAAGTGGAGCGCTAAATTATCGCCGTTTACTAAAGCATGACAATTAACCAGCCATTGCAAGTGGATGGTTATTGCTACTGCGAGCTTGCGGTAGCAATTAGCGCACAGAAAGTTAACCAGAGATCCGATCTCTGGTTAATTTTCTAAAAGTACCCCAAAATAGAGGGCATTATAGTTTTTTATTAAAAAAAATCTAGATTTTTTTTTAATTAAAAAAAAAAACAAAAAAACTGCACTAGGCAGTTTGGGGGCTTTAAAGTTGATGGGAGTGGGGTGTTAGAATTTTTTTTTTTATATTGCGGTCTATGGCAACTGCAATACTGCAATGTAAATATATATGTATATGCTTATATACATTTATATTTATGTGTTAATATGTGTATATACACATATTAACACACATATATGTATATATTCATATACATATATATTTAAAAATGCTGCCCATCGCTGCACTACTTACCCCCTTCGCTGCGCAAAGTTCTGATGCCATCTCTGACGGCATCAGAACGAGGCTCCTTTAGGAGCCTATGGAAGTGTGCTCTTGTGAGCTTTAAGGTTGTGACACAATGACACATTGAGAGTGGCGCGCAGAGTGATGATGCGACGCAGCAGCTGTGCGTGCTCAGTGTGTCCTGCCTTTTCATCTCTGCGCGCTCAGCCGCATCAGGTTGCATAGCTGAGTGCTCAGAGCTGAAATATTTCAACTTCAGAAGCAATGCAATGTGGCGTGAACCAGCTGCTTCGCCTCGCGTCACATCACTTGCAGTGCGTCACAGCCTTAATGCTTCATAGCAATGAGTTCGAATTGCGATTAAATTGTCATACCAAGTGCGCTGGTATTACAACGCAAGCAATATTTAGCGCTCCACTTGTAATCTAGCCCTAGTGATGATATTCACAACTAGCAGGGATCTGGCCTCATGAGTCTGATGGACTTTGGTGGGAATACCTATTGGATGTTCAGGAGAGGTTAGTTTAGAATTATTTGAGTTGGGTTGGAACAAAGAGCTTTATTAAAATATAAACACTGCTTAGTACTATTGTTTATTATTATATTTATGGGTTTCATTGTCTATATTTGCTATTTATTGTTACTATAACAAGCTGTGGGCTTTATAATCCATTTGTATGTGTCTATGTTTATTTGTGGAGTGCAGTACGGCATGAAGTTATTTTTCATTTATGTGCATGTCAAAAACTAAGTAATGCATTGTAAAAATGGCTTAAACTCTCACTCAGATCAAGGACATTGCACAAAGTCTTTTCAGTATATTTTCTCTTTTCACATTTGCTGTGGTCATGTTTTTGAGCAGACAGAGAAAATCAACACTCAGAAAGTGAAGATTAGAAAATAACTTAAATACAATATAGCTATTCTGGCATCACTATATATTAATGTCAACATACAGCTGTGATGGAAAGCACCTAAGCTGGCTCAGTGCATTTAAAATTAAACACCTTAGATGGAAAAAGAAAACATTATTCTTTGTTTCACGCTTTGCCTGTGCAGCCCTTATTTTTCTCATATTTAAAGGAACATGTTACATTTTCATTTGCTGAATCGCTTGATAAGCATGCAGCAGATTTGTAATAAAGCTGACTAGAAAATAACACATGAACATCTATGTAAAAATAAAAGGCCAGATTACGAGTTTTTCGTTATGAGCTGTGCAGTGTTAACTAGCAGTTTTGTCTCACCTCTAACTCACCTACAGCGCTGGTATTACAAGTTTTTACAAACCTGGCTTTAAAAAGCAAGAAGTGAGCGTAGAGCAACATTGAGCTCCATACCGCACTCCAATAACAGCGCTGCTTAAGTCAGCAGTGAGCTGGTTGTACGTGCTCGTGCACGATTTCCCCATAGACATCAATGGGGAGAGCCGGCTGAAAAAAAGCCTAACACCTGCAATAAAGCAGCGTAAAGCTCTGTAACGCAGCCCCATTGATACCTATGGGGAAACAAAATTTATGTTTACACCTAACACCCTAACATGAACCCCGAGTCTAAACACCCCTAATCTTACACGTATTAACCCCTAATCTGACGCCCCCGACATCGCCGACACCTGCATTTTATTTATTAACCCCTAATCTGCCGCACCCGACATCGCCGCCACCTACATTATACTTATTAACCCCTAATCTGCTGCCCCCAACATCGCCAACACCTACATTATATTTATTAACCCCTAATCTCCCGCCCCCAATGTCGCCGCAACCTACCTACACTTATTAACCCCTAATCTGCCGCCCTAACGTCGCCGCCACTATACTATATTTATTAACCCCTAAACCTAAGTCTAACCCTAACACCTCCTAACTTAAATATAATTAAAATAAATCTAAATAAAAGCTACTATTAATAAATAATTCCTATTTAAAACGAAATACCTGTAAAATAAACCCTAAGCTAGCTACAATATAACTAATAGTTACATTTTATCTAGCTTAGGGTTTATTTTTATTTTACAGGCAAGTTTGTATTTATTTTAACTAGGTAGAATAGTTACTAAATAATTATTAACTATTTACTAACTACCTAGTTAAAATAAATACAAATGTACCTGTAAAATAAAACCTAACCTGTCTTACAATAAAACCTAACCTTACACTACAATTAAATAAATTACCTAAATTAAATACAATTAACTAAATTAAATACAATTACCTAAATTACAAAAAAAACAAAACACTAAATTACACAAAATAAAAAACAAATTACAAGATAGTTAAACTAATTACACCTGAACTAATAGCCCTATCAAAATAAAAAAAGCCCCCCCAAATTAAAAAAAAACCCTAGCCTAAACTAAACTACCAATAGCCCGTAAAAAGGTCTTTTGCGGGGCATTGCCCCAAAGAAATCAGCTCTTTTACCTGTAAAAAAATACAAACAACCCCCCAACAGTAAAACCCACCACCCACACAACCAACCCCCAAATAAAATCCTAACTAAAAAATACTAAGCTCCCCATTGCCCTGAAAAGGCCATTTGGATGGGCATTGCCCTTAAAAGGGCATTTAGCTCTATTGCAGCCAAAAGCCTTAATCTAAAATTAAAACCCACCCAATAAACCCTTAAAAAAACCTAACACTAACCCCTGAAGATCCACTTACAGTTTTGAAGAGCCGACATCCATCCTCAACGAAGCCGGGAGAAGTCCTCATCGAAGCGGCAAGAAGTCCTCAACGAAGCCGGGAGAAGTCTTCATTCAAGCCGGGAGAAGTGGTCCTCCATATGGGCAGAAGTCTTCATCCAGACAGCATCTTCTATCTTCATCCATCCGGTGCGGAGCGGCTCCATCTTCAAGACATCCAACGCGGAGCATCCTGCGATGACTAATGACGAATGACGAATGAAGGCTCCTTTAAGTGACATCATCCAAGATGGGGTCTCTTAGATTCCGATTGGCTGATAGAATTCTATCAGCCAATCGGAATTAAGGTTGAAAAAATCCTATTGGCTGATGCATTCTATTGGCTGATTGGAACAGGTCCGACAGACATCGCTGAATGCAGAGAGCAATACACAAGAGCTGCTGGTGCAACGCTGCCCCCTATAGACTTGCGGCCAATGGGCCGCCAGCAGGGAAGTGTCAATCAACCCGATCGTACTCGATCGGGTTGTATTGTGGCGATTCCTGTCCGGCTCATCAGAGCTTCGGAGCTTGATAGATAGGCCTCTGGGTATCTAAATATGTAAAGAAGGTAGCAGCCTAGGAGAGAATTCTTGTAGGGGTGCCTGGTGAAAGTGCTTAAAATGCTTGAATCACACTCTGGAAGTTGCTGTTGTCCTAGAAAAAAAAAATAATGTATGAAAGTATAGAGTACATAGAAGGCAGTATTAACTCTAATCTGTTTAGCTTTAAAGTGTTGCCCATCTACATGTCCCTTCTCTGTATTGCAATAAATAATACTCACTCACTATATTTCCCTTCTCATTTTAAGGAAGTTTACTATGAAATCTTGTAAGATTATGGTGAAATCCCATGAGAATTTAGCACTGATAATGCTGATTGGCTGTGTTTTCCCCCACTATGTAGTTGACAGTAGGTAAAAGATCACCAATAACAAACAAATGCTTAAAGGGTTGCATTGTATCATGTCCAGTGTATATACATTTGTTAACCATACAGTTCAAATGGTGCTAGCAGTTTTTGGAGTAGACCTTTTTAAAGCTTACAG
Source organism: Bombina bombina (assembly GCF_027579735.1). NCBI lineage: Eukaryota > Metazoa > Chordata > Amphibia > Anura > Bombinatoridae > Bombina > Bombina bombina. Next base: position 209,713,286 of record NC_069502.1, read on the forward strand.
TTTGGGCCAATTTATCAAGCTCCGTATGGAGCTTAATGCCCTGTTTCCGCACGAGCCTTCAGGCTCGCCGGAAACAGAAATTATGAAGCATCCATAACTTGTCTGCCTGCTCTGAGGCCACGGACAGAAATCAACCCGATCTAATATGAAATGCTGTCGACATTTATCGATCTGCGGCGGACATGATATGCTACATCATATCATGTCCGCTAGCACTATAATAAATTGGCCCCTTTGTATATACAAATATTGCTTGTGCAACAAAATTACAATGACATACCGGCACCTCCTGTATGTGCTGTACCCGCTGCTCGGTCTTTACTGATCTTCAGGACTTAACCCATATGCCTCAAAGGAAGTATACAATTGATGCCCATAGTCACTTCGAAATCCTCCTCGTCCCTCTGTCAGATTAGCCAGTCTCTGTGGGAGTGAAGTCAACAACCAAAGTCATGTGGATGTAAGTGGCCCTCCCTGCTGTTGCGGGAACCAAATTGGTTGGTGCTCAACTCCAAAAGGCCAAAATGTATCTCAATTGATTCACATGAGGAGCACTCTTGTTAAAAATACAACTTTTATTAATACATTGTTAAAAGGGTGTACATATAAAACCAACTCGTAATTTATTGGTTACATTATTATGACATCTATTTCATTATGTACAATTGGATTGTATTGACCTAAGGCGGAATCATGTCATTTCGTATTTGTCTGACATCACCTGTAATTTGCATTAAGGGTATTATTTCTCATATATATCTCACATGTGTGTATATATAGTGGAGTTTTTATCACTCTATTGTTACTTCCTAATATATTATATAATATTACATGTTTTAAAGTTCATGTACAGCTTCAACAATTATTACAATTAAGTGATGTATTCTTAGCCCATCAAAAATAGTATAACTAACATATAGTATAACTAACATACTGCTCGAGAATCTGGAAATAAAAATATCAAAGGTTTGATGTCTCATCTTTATTTAATATTGTTGTTGTTAATATCCTGAGGTCTATATTGGCACTAGGCTTTAACACCAAAAATGAATAAGATCATACTCAGAATTCAGGCCACTTGGGATTCTAGTTCCTAATTGGAATAGTCCAAATGCCTATAGTTTCACTAAAAGCTTGGCTCTGTCATCCTCTTGTGGACACATGCTTAAGTGGAGCTCAAATATTGCGCTTGCAAAATCGCAATTTTGCGCTCCACTTGTAATCTGACCCATATGGGCCGATTTAAGAAGCAGCATATGCGGCTGTTTCTGCGCGAGCCTTCAGGCTCGCCGGAAACTTAAGTTAAGAAGCAGCGGTTTTAAGCGGCGGACAGCAAGATTGGGATGATTGACACCCCCTGCCGTGAATATGCAGGGGGCGGCATTGCACAAGCATTTCACAAGAAATGCTTGTGCAATGATAAATGCTGACAGCGTATGCTGTCAGCATTTATCGATTTTGGGCGGACATGTTTCTCTACAGCAGATCATATCCGCCTGCACATTAATAAATCGTCCCCATTGTCTTTACGTACTACATACTATAATCTGTAACAAAGACCACATGGTTCTTCACTTCAATATTCCTGTCTGTCTTCTCTTTTTTTTTAATAGGTCATTCTTACTCATCTTATTTACCTCAGACCTCACTCTTTTTATGACTTCTGTCCTGTATCCTCTTTCTTTTAGTCGCCTATCCAGGATATCTGCTTGTGTCACATATCTTACCTGCTCTGAACAATTTCTTTTTAGTCTAATATATTGTCCATTAACTACCAAGTAAAATACTCTTTAAGGGTGACAGCTCCTAGCGTGTAATAAGGTGTTGGCTGTCATAGGTTTTCTATAGACCTCTGTAGCAACTTTATTGTTGGGTATGCCATTAGGGTCAAATCCAAGAAATTAATCTTGTGTTTGTTAAACTCAAGCTGTGTCAACATCATTAGAGTTGAATCATTCAACAAAATCCAAAGTCAAATTCTCACTACCCCTCTTCACCAGGAGCAAGTCGTTAATTTAGCACCTGTAAAAAGCTATATTTCATCTGGAGGGGTTCCTTTCTCCAAAGATGTGGGACAGCTCCCACCAACCCATGAAAAGGTTGGCATAAGAGAGGGAAAACTTGGCCCCCATGGCTGTCCCACATCTCTGGAGGTAACAAACCCCCTCAAAGACAAAATAATTGTGGGCCAATTTTGTAGAAATGTTGTTACCTGTAGTACAAAAGTACTACAATTAACATCCAGACTTGACTCATTATAAAGGAAGAAACTTATGGCTTTTAATACTAAGTATCTATATGATCGTATAGATGCTTGGGGGCCGATTTACTAAGTGCCGGGCAGACATGATTCACTGTAGCGAATCATGTCTGCCTGGCATTGCTAAATGCTGACAGCATACGCTGACAGCATTTAACATTGCACAAGCATTTCACAAGAAATGCTTGTGCAATGCCGCCCCTGCACATTCACGCCCAATCGGTCGCTAGCAGGGAGTTTCAATCATCCCGATCGTATCTGATCAGGACGATTGCAGTCTGCAACCTAAAAGGTGGTGGATGCAATTTTAAGCAACTTTTTAATTTACTCCTATTATTACATTTTCTTCATTCTCTTGGTATCTTTATTTGAATAGCAAGAATGTAAGTTTAGATGCCGGCCCATTTTTGGTGAACAACCTGGGTTGTTCTTGCTGATTGGTGGATTAATTTAACTGACCACTCAGCAAGTGCTGCCCATGGTCCTGAACCAAAAAATAGATTAAATGCCTTCTTTTTCAAATAAAGATAGCAAGAGAACGAAGAAAAATTGATAATAGGCGTAAATTAAAAAGTTGCTACAAATTGCATGCTTTATCTGAATCACGAAAGAAAAATTTGGGTTCAGTGTCCCATTAAGTTAGATTGCAGCATCCGCTGCTTGGTAAAACTACCCCTTGGACTATACTCACGGTATGAATTTTACTCAAGCACAATTTACACTAGAAATCTCATACAAAATACCACCTCACTTGTAATCTAGGTCTATTTATGTTTAAAATGCATTTTAGGCTGTATTTATCTGAGACTAGTAATTTTTGCCAATTTTGGAGAAGACACAACTAGATGTTGCAAATTCATGGTATATTGAATGATTACCGTGTGAACATAACATTAATTCATTCTTGGCATATAAATTGGAATATTACAACATCATATAGATTTAACAACCCTAAACTTGATATCAATGTAAAATCCTGGAATCTACACCTTTGTTCATGTAAATCCTTTAATAAGTTACAGAATGTTTAATATATGATTTCTTCTGTTTAATGTAATATACAGTATAATACAAAATAATATTCCTACAAATTAATGGCAAATACAGAACAAAGCTAAAACTAATCACATTGTTTTGTACATTGCTAACAATAGAACTCAGAGACATATGCGTTTTATTACTTGTTCTGTGTGTTTGCTTTCTAAAGCATTGTATTTCACTGGGAAATATTCCTTTGTACAGTTCAAACAGTTTCTTTAAACTTTTCTTCTGGCTGATGTTTATTTCAATTATATGTTTGCTCACCCTCAGGCTCTTTTAGAGAACTTTACTGGGAGTCACGTCAAGAGATTACAGTCACTAAAGGATTTTTGAAGTACTGTTTAAAAAGGAAAATATTTTGGGTAGAGAAGAGTTAGATTAGGAAAGAAATAAACTCTAGCAGCAAACATAATCAGCCCCCTTGGTCTCTTACTGAATAAAGAAAAGACATGAGAAACAGGTGTATATTAACAAGATCAAATGGCAAAAATATATGATCATGCCAGAGTTTAAACTGTCACTGAAACAAAAGTCAATGTATTCCCACGTAGAAGTCAATGGAGCAAAACATGTTTGTGTGTATGTAGTGCATATTCTCAAGTGAGCTAAACTGACATGAACATATGAATATTACACATTCCAATGTTCTTCACAAAGCAGAATATTTTCTATTTATTCATAAATACATATTTCTACATATATCTGGTGGTATTTTGTTCCAATATATATCTATACCTATATGCTGAGCGGCACCGGAGAAAATCTCAGAGTTTAGCTGATTTTCTTCATTACAAATTCTTGAATTCCTACTATTCTGCCCTTAATCTCCATAAGCAACATTACTTCTCTACTCTTATCTCTAATCTTTCTTAAAACCTAAAACGTCTGTTCTCCACTTTCAATAATCTTCTCCGCCCTCCCCCACCTCCAAATACAACTTCTCTGTCAGATCAAGACTTTCCCAGCCACTTCATTTACAAAATCGACTCCATCAGAAACAAAATCAGCTCTCAACATAATTCCATTCTCTCACCCCCTCTCAATCAACCACAATCCACATAACCTTAAACTTAGCTCATTCTCCCCTGTTACTGAGGAAGAGGTTTTGGCACGTATACTGTGCTCTCACCTCACTACCTGTCCCCTTGACCCTATCCCCTTACAGCTACTCCCCTCCCTCTCTGCTACCATTACCCCTATACTCACACACATTTTCAACCTCTCCCTCAGAACTGGTACATTTCCCTCATCTCTGAAACATGCACTAGTCAATCCTATCCTCAAAAAACCTTCCCTTGATCCTACCTCCCCAGCCAACTACCGCCCTATTTCCCTCCTCCCTCTTGCCTCAAAGCTTCTTGAAAAACTAGTATATGCACGACTATCCCATTGCCTTACATCAAAATCCCTCCTTGACCCACTGCAATGTGGATTTCGTTCCCATCACTCCACAGAAACAGCAATTGTTAAGGTTACCAACGACCTACTTACAGCAAAATCAAAAGGCCACTTTTCTCTGCTTATCCTCTTTGATCTGTCCACAGCCTTTGACACTGTTGACCACCCTCTTTTGCTCCAAACCCTCCAATCCTTCGGCATCTGTGACACAGCCTTCTCGTGGCTCTCTTCCTACCTGTCAAACCGTACCTTTAGTGTAGCCTTCTCTGGGGCCTTCTCTGCCCCGTCACCACTTTCTGTTGGAGTACAGCAAGGCTCTGTCCTCGGTCCCCTTGTCTTCTCAATCTACACATCTTTACTAGATTCGCCTAATAAAGTCCCACGGTTTCCAATAGCATTTGTATGCCGAGGATACCCAAATCTACTTCTCTGCACCAGACCTATCTCCTTCCTTGCTAACCCATGTCACTAACTGTCTTTCTCACATCTCTTCCTGGATGTCCTCTCACTACCTCAAGCTAAATCTCTCCAAAACTGAGCTCCTTATTTCCCCCCCTTCTTCCAAAATCTCCACCCCCAATCTCTCTATAACTGTCGACAACTCCATCATTACCCCTACCCCACATGCCCGATGTCTTGGGGTCACATTTGACTCAGATCTTTCTTTCACTACTCACATTCAGTCCTTGGCTAAAGCCTGCCACTTCCACCTTAAAAACATATCTAAAATTAGACACTTCCTTACACAAGACACAACTAAGATTTGAATCCACTTTCTCATCCTTTCCCGCCTCGATTACTGCAATTCTGTCCTCTCTGGCTTCCCCACCTGCCACCTAGCTCCTTTACAATCCATAATGAATGCCTCTGCCAGGCTTATCTTCCTTACATGTCGCTCTTCATCTGCTGCACCTCTCTGCCAATCCCTTCACTGGCTTCCTCTTGTCTCTAGGATCAAACACAAAAGTCTCACTCTGACCTACAAAGCCCTCAACTGCACTGCTCCCCCCTATATCTCAGACCTTGTCTCCAGATACTCTCCCTCCCGTCCCCTTCGCTCTGCTCATGACCTCCTCCTCTCCTCCTCTCTTGTTACCTCATCCCACTCCCATTTACAGGACTTCTCCAGACTGGCTCCCATCTTGTGGAACTCTCTGCCTCACTCCACAAGACTCTCCCCTAGTTTTAAAAGCTTCAAGCGCTCCCTAAAGACTCTACTGTTCAGGGATGCATACAACCTACTCTAACCTTTCTTTATACCAGTTCCTCTCCTCCATCACTATCCACTGAACCCCCTTAGCATGCAAGCCTAAGAGTCCAGCTGTTTGTAGATCACCTTCTTAAGAGCTGACTACAACAGTGCAACTCTTGGCAGGGCCCTCTACCCATTTGATCCATATAATTGTTTTGTTGTACTCTGCCTTTGTTTATAGCGCTGTGGAATCTATTGGCGCTCTACAAATAACCGATAATAATAATATATATACCTGAATATATATAGATATTGAAAACTACAGGTGTATATATAGGAATATCTATTTAAAAATACATAGAACATATTACCCTATGTGCAGAACATTGGAATGTGAAATATTTACAGTAAATACACAGTATGTCATAAAATGAATACTGTATTGCATAAATATGCGTTAACATGTTTTCATCTACTTAACTGCAAAGGGCTCCAATGCACTTAATTTTATGTCTATATATGTATACATATGTATTTATGTGTTTATATGTCTGTAAATACATATGCACACACACACCTGAGACTCATATCTTGCAGCTATAACTTGTTTGTGCAAATTTTAATAATGTATCATTATATATTATAAATGTAATCATTTCTATTAGATAGTGTTATTTTTTGGCGTAACTGTACTTTTAAATGTATTTTTGATGTGTTTTGTGACACTTTTTTGTTTTGCGAAACAGTAAACAAATCTAATCATTCTAGCATAACTCGCGATTGCCCTCACACATTCGCATTTACTTTCAACTTTTATTATAAGCGATATGACACTTTTGCATAACCACTCATGATCTGGCCCTAAGTTTTTTAATTTCCATTAAACATGCATTTTAACCAAGTGGTGAAGGATAGTCAAGAATTTTTTATATGAGCCATATATACAAACATATACGATTCAGAGACTGGTAAAGTATTTCTAGGCTTAGGGCATTTCAGCATGAGCACTTACATGACTATTTAGTTAAAAAGCCTGTCTTGTGTGTGATTTGAACCAGTGACATGTTCTGTCAGTAGATATATGCCTTACGCTGTACAGGCTCTAGCTAAGCTCTTTAGCAGTTTTGTTAGTTTTAAAAATTACACACACAATTAGACTCCTGGTTGATCTTAGGCACAGGGGGGTAACATGTTAAAAAATGAGCATCATAGGAAAATGATGATTTACTAAAGTGCGGACGGACATGATATGATTTAGCGCGATCAGCCGATCGTATAGGATCGTGTGGATTGAAGACCACAGGCTCAGAGGCAACGGACAAGTTATGGAGCAGCGGTCTTTGGCTCACGCGGAAACAGGGGCATCAAGCTCCATTCAGAGCTTGATAATTCAGCCCCTTAGTCTCTTCTAACATGCAGTATATCAGTAGAGTAGGATCTTTATGATCAGTTTAGTTCAGTCCCCGATCTAGATAACATTATTTTAAATTTTCACTTACTGTATATCACTATATATGTACACAGTTATATCAAATAGATTCATAAATTAACATACAAGATATATGATCCACATACAAATTTGGGCAATTATCCTCATAAATGTGAGATGCACAAGTTATAAAGAGCCATATGAAACTTACTTAATACTTAATAATATTCCCATGTGAGATCAACTAATGGCTTGTCAAAAATTATAGTCCTACTGTAAATCAATTAAATCCCTTTAACAAGATGCAAAGGGAGTACAAACTTGATGAAGTTCCACCCATAACTTTATTAAAAACTATAATGCAAACCAGGTGGTCACCTCAGCGCGCTTCTGCATTAAACACAAAGCTGTGCAGAGATTTTTTAATTTGTCACTGTCTGTGAATATGTGTATGTGTACATGTGTGTGAGCTGTGTATATTTGTCTACTATGTAGTGTTCTGTGTGCATTCCTGTATTCTGAATAGTTTGTATGTTATATAGTCTGTACATATTTGTGTCTGTGCTTTTCTTATATGCACTGTGTGTATGCTGTAGTATGCATGTATATATATATATATATATATATATATATATATATATACTGTAGGGATGTGCATCGGGAACATTGGTTATAAAACAAATGCTAAATATATGTCCGCCGCCAGCAGCATTCAGCTATTTTTGGAGCTGGATTTCTTCTTGTGCAACTGCATTTAAGCTTTAGTGTGCGGAGGACGATCGCATGAAGATTAGGCTCTGCGCTGGATGTCGCCGCCAGTCCTGGTAAGCTCCGCTCCATGCCACCACAGGTCTTTGCCACCGGGATGAAGATAGAAGATGCCCCTGGGATGGATGAAGATGTCGCCACCTGGATGAACACTTCTCGCTGCCTGGTTGAAGATGGTTGTCTGGACTTCAGGAACTGTGAGTGCATTTTCTGGGGTTAGTGTGTGTTTTTTTTTTGTTTTGTTTTTAGGGTGTTTTTTTTTAATGGATGGAAAAGAGCTGATTGCAAAAGAGCTGATTGCCCTTTTAAGGGGCAATGGGTAGCTTAGGTTTTAATTAGACTTAGGTTTTTTTGGGGGGGGTTGGTTGGGTGGGGGTTTTACTGTTAGGGGGGACTATGTAAGTTTATTATTTAAAAGAGCTGTTTGACATAGCGCAATGCCCTACAAAAGGCCATTTTAAGGGCTATTGGTAGTTTATTGTTAGATTTTGTTTATTATTTTTTGTAATCTTAGTGTTTTTTTATTTCTCGCAATTTTAGTGTTTTTTGTAAAGTTAGATCATTTAAAATTTTCGTAATTTAGTGGGGGTTTTTTTGTATTTTAGTTTTTTTTATTTTTAGTTTATTTTTATTTTTTTAAATAGTAATCGGCTAGATTACGAGTTTTGCGTTATGGGTGAAAAAGCAGCGTTATGGGTTATAATGCTGCTTTTTCACTACCGCTTGTCAAAAAAGCTGTACCACACACTTTTTGGCCGTAACGCAATTTAAATTACGCAATTTGCGTAAAGTCTTTTTTCAATGGGACTTCCATAGCGCCGATATAACAAGCTTTTTCTGGGAGGCCAAAAAGTGAGCAGTACAGCCTATACCGCAAGATTCTTAACGCAATCTAAAGTCAGTAGTTATAAGTTTTACGCTACAAAGCTGTAGCATAAAACTCATAACTAAAGTGTTAAAAAGTACACTAACACCCATAAACTACCTATTAACCCCTAAACCGAGGCCCTCCCGCATCGCAAACACTAAAATAATTAACCCCTAATCTGCCACTCCAACATCGCTGCCACTATAATATACATATTAACCCCTAAACCGCTGTACTCCCGCATCGCAAACACTAGTTAAATATTATAAAACCCCTAATCTGCCTCCCCTAACATCGCTGCCACCTACCTACATTTATTAACCCTAATCTGCCGCTCCGGACATCACCACCATTATAATAAACATATTAACCCCTAAACCTAACCCTAAATCTAACCCTAACACCCCCTAACTTTAATATAATTAAAATAAATCTAAATAAAACCTACTATTAATAACTAAATAATTCCTATTTAAAACTAAATACTTACCTGTAAAATAAACCCTAAGCTAGCTACAATATAACTAATAGTTACATTGTATCTAGCTTAGGTTTTATTTTTATTTCACAGGCAAGTTTGTATTTATTTTAAGTAGGTAGACTAGTTAGTAAATAGTTATTAACTATTTAATAACTACCTAGCTAAAATAAATACAAATTTACCTGTGAAATAAAACCTAACCTCTCTTACACTAACACCTAACCTTACACTACAATTAAATCAATTACCTAAATTAAATACAATTACCTAAATTACAAAAAACCCCCACTAAATTACACAAAATAAAAAAAGAAATTATCAGATATTTAAACTAATTACACCTAATCTAATAGCTCTATCAAAATAAAAAAGCCCCCCCAAAATAAAAAAAACCTAGCCTAAACTAAACTACCAATAGCCCTTAATTGCCCCAAAGAAATCAGCTCTTTTACCTGTAAAAAAAAAATACAAACAACCCCCCAACAGTAAAACCCACCACCCACACAACCAACCCCCCAAATAAAATCCTAACTAAAAAATCCTAAGCTCCCCATTGCCCTGAAAAGGGCATTTGAATGGGCATTGCCCTTAAAAGGGCATTTAGCTTTTTTTCAGCCCAAACCCTAATTTAAAAATAAAAACCACCCAATAAACCCTTAAAAAAACCTAACACTAACCCCCAAAGATCCAGTTACAGTTTTGAAAACCGGGCATCCTTCCTTAATGAAGCCGGAAGAAGTCTTCATCCAAGCGGCAAGAAGTCCTCAATGAAGCCGGGAGAAGTCTTAATCCAAGCCGGCAGAAGTGGTCCTCCAGATGGGCAGAAGACTTCATCCAGATGGCATCTTCTATCTTCATCCATCTTCAGGTCCATCTTGCACGAGCACGTAAAACCAGCTCACTGCAGCTTTCAGCAGCGCTGGTATTGGAGTGCAGTATGGAGCTCAATTTTGATCTACGCCGGGTTAACGCCGTTTTTTTGTAAACCTGTAATACCAGCGCTGTAGGGAAGTGAGCGGTGACAATAACTTGCAAGTTAGCACCGCACCACTCATAACGCAAAACTCGTAATCTAGGTAAATCTAGAATGTTAGGTAATTTATAGTTTAATCTTAGTTTTTTTTTATTTCACATGTAAGTTTTTATTTATTTTAAGGTAGTTATATTGTAATTTTAATTTAACTTTAATGGGGTTTTAGGTTTAGGGGGTTAATAGTTTATTTTCGGGTTTTGCGATGTGGGGGCCGGCAGTTTAGGGGTTAATAGGTTTATTTAGTGTTAGCTATGTGGGTGGGTGGTGGTTTAGAGGTTAATAGGTTTATTATAATATTTGCGATGCAGGAGGTTTGTGGTTTAGGGGTTAATAGTGTAGTTTATAGGTGTTAGTGAACTTTGTAATATTTTTGTTAAGAGTTTTTTTAAACATTTTTGTTTCACAAAATCCTTAACTACTGGTCTCAGATAGCAGAATGGATCGCGGCAGATAGCGTTATAGCCGGAACGCACAAACTATAATACAGGCACAAAGAAAATCCCGCACTCAAAAGCCATTTTTTGAGTGCGGAATGGAGAGTTGCGCAAAGGCTAAAACGATAGCGGTATAGCTGAACCACAGCAACTTATAATACGGGAGACCTGGATATTCCGCGCGCAATGGCTAATTTTTCAGCGGTATAGCCGTACCGCAAAACTTGTAATTTTGCTGAAAGGTAACTAATGATCTACATGATATTCAAGGTCTACTTCTCCATTTACCTATTAGACTTCTCTGCTACATTTGATACTGATGACTACTTTCATGGCTCAGCCCTGGGCCCATTCTGAATTTATACATTTCTTTAGAACTTATCCAGAACCTTTTAATTTTAGTTCCCTCTCTGCACGGATGACATGCAAATTTTACTTTCAGCCCACATCTTCTGTTAGAAAATGCTGCATTTCCTATTAGGCATTTGATCTTCTATCGGATGTCAATCACTCAACGGGACTCTCTTTCATGCGAAGACACTAACTTATTCTTTATCCTCTTTAACTGTAAACAGGTGTGCAGGGAATATGTAAGTATGCTCCATGGACTTACATTGAAACAAAACTCTTGCTTATGTGTATAACAAAATATGTTTCGTTGAAAATTGAATGCTGCTGTTTGTGTAGGGCCTTGAAGGGGGAAGTTGATGGATGCACCAAGCCTGACTATTGCACCTACAGGGCAGTTAAAGGGACAGTCTACACCAGAATTTTTATTGCTTTAAAAGATAGATAATCCCTTTATTATGCATTTCCTAGTTTTGCATAACTAACACAGTTATAATAATATACTTTTAACCTCTGTGATTATATTGTATCTAAGCCTCTGCAAACTTCCCCTTTTTCAGTTCGTTTGACAGATTTGCAGTCTAGCCAATCAGTGCCTGCTCCCAGATAACTTCTCGTGCACGAGCACAGTGTTATCTATATGAAATATGGGAACTAACACCCTCTAGTGGTGAAAAACTGTTAAAATGCAATCTGAAAGAGGTGGGCTTCAAGGTCTAAGAAATTAGCATATGAACCTCCTAGGTTAAGCTTGCAACTAAGAATACCAAGAGAACAAAGCAAAATTGGTGATAAAAGTAAATTGCAAAATTGTTTAAAATTACATGCTCTATCTGAATCATGAAAGTTTATTTTGGCCTAGACTGTCCCTTTAAATGTAAAGGTGAGGTGGTCTGCACAGCGGTAGGATGGAGTAGCTATGGCAGTAGCACCATGCAATATGAATAAACCCCTGGTGCATTTGCACCTGATGCAGCCCTTAATATTTCTGCCCATAAATAGATATAGCAAAAATCTTTCACAATCAAAATTGTTCTTCAAATTTTAAAACGACTGGCATTTGTAAACGCTTTGCATGCATGTGGGGAAGTCAATATCTATGCATGGATATTGGGCAGAAGTTCAAATGGAGGCCATACCCCTGCTTGGCAACTATGACTCACATGCAAACAAAGGGACAGTCTACTCCAGAATTTTTATTGTTTAAAAAGATAAATAATCCCTTTATTATCCATTCTCCAGTTTTGCATAACCAACACAGTTATATTAATACACTTTTTAGCTCTGTGATTGCCTTGCATCTAAGCTTCTGCAGACTGACCCCTTATTTCAATTCTTTTGATAGACTTGCATTTTAGCCAATCAGTGCTGACTCATAAATAGCTCCATGGGAGTCAGCATTATGTTATCTATATGGCACACATAAACTAGTGCTGTCTAGCTGTGAAAACTGTCAAAATGCACTGAAATAAGAGGGCTTAGAAATTAGCATCTGAGCCTACCTAGGTTTAGCTTTCAACAAAGAATACTAAGAAAACAAAGCAAATTTGATGACAAAATGATAAAAGAAAATTGGAAAGTTGTTTAAAATTGCATGACCTATCTGAATAAAATAGTTTAATTTTGACTAGACAGTTCCTTTAAGGGGAGGAACTGATAAGGAATTTTTCCCCACTTAAAACTAGTTTCACAACCTTTAGGTTATTTGGAATTATTCTGGAAAGTCATTCAGAAAAGGCTACATTTTTCAAATTTACTGCTAAAAAAAAACCTTACATCTTTCTTTGCGCAAACACTTCACATACCCATCACATTCAACTGCATAAAAGCTACTGAATTCTGGTTTTGTTACAAAGCAAATTTTTTTAAACACTTTCGCCTAGATTACAAGTCTTGCGTTAGCCTTAAAAATCAGCGTTGGGACTGCTGGTATTACGAGTCTGGCAGGTACAGGTGTACCGCTCACTTTTTTTCCGCGGCTCGAGCATACCGCAAATCCACTTACGTCAATTGCATATCCTATCTTTTTAATGGGATTTGCCTAACGCTGGTATTATGAGTCTTGGAAAAAGTGAGCGGTACACCCTCTCCTGTCAAGACTCCTACCGCATTTAAAAGTCAGTAGTTAAGAGTTTTATGGGCTAACGCCGTAACATAAAACTCTTAACTAAAGTGCTAAAAAGAACACTAACACTGATAAACTACCTATTAACCCCTAAACCGAGGCCCCCCGCACATCGCAAACACTTAAATAAATTTGTAACCCCTAATCTGCCGACCGGACATCGCTGCCACTGTAATAAATATATTGACCCCTAAACTGCCACACTCCCACCTCACAAACAATAGTTAAACTGTATTAACCCTTAATCTGCCATCCCTAACATCGCTGACACCTACCTACATTTATTAACCCCTAATCTGCCGCCCCTAACGTTGCCGCCACTATATTAAATGTATTAACCCCTAAACCTAAGTCTAACCCTAACCCCCACCTAATTTAAATATAATTTAAAATAATCTAAATAAAATTTCTACAATTTAATAAATTATTCATATTTAAAACTAAATACTTACCTATAAAATAAACCCTAAAATAGCTACAATATAACTAATAATTACATTGTAGCTATCTCAGGGTTTATTTTTATTTTACAGGCAACTTTGTATTTATTTTAACTAGGTACAATAGTTATTAAATAGTTATTAACTACTTAATAACTTCCTAGTTAAAATAAGTACAACTTTACCTGTAAAATAAACCCTAACCTAAGTTACAATTACACCTAATTACCTAAACTAACTACAATTAATTACAATTAAAATAAATAAACTAAAGTACGGAAAAAAAAACACTAAATTACAGAAAATAATAAAATAATTAAAAGAATTGTAAACTAATTACACCTGATCTAATCCCCCTAATAAAATAAAAAAGCCCCAAAAATAATAAAAAGCCCTACCCTATACTAAATTACAAATAAAAGGGCCTTTTGCTGGGCATTGCCCCAAAGTAATCAGCTCTATTACCTGAAAAAAATACAATACCCCCAACATTAAAACCCACCACCCACACACCCAACCCTACTCTAAAACCCACCCAACCCCCCATTAATAAAACCTAACACTAACCCATTGATGATCACCCTACCTTGAGATGTCTTCACCCAACCGGGCAGAAGTGGTCCTCCAGATGGCCAGAAGTCTTCATCCGATCCGGGCAAAAGAGGACCTCCAGACGGGCAGAAGTCTTCATCCAGGCAGCATCTTCTATCTTCATCCATCGGATCGGAGCAGGTCCATTTTCAAGACATACAACGCGGAGCATCCTCTTCCATCTGACGACTAACACTAAATGACAGAATCGGAATTAAGGTAGAAAAAAATCCTATTGGCTGATGCTATCAGCCAATAGGATTGAAGTTCAATCCTATTGGCTGATCCAATCATCCAATAGGATTGAGCTTGCATTCTATTGGCTGATTGGAACAGCCAATAGAATGCAAGCTCAATCCTATTGGCTGATTGCATCATCAAATAGGATTTTTTCTACCTTAATTCCGATTGGCTAATAGAATTCTATCAGCTACTCGGAATTGAAGGGATGCCATCTTGGATGATGTCACTTAAAGGTACCGTCATTTAGTGTTAGTCGTCAGATGGAAGAGGATGCTCCGCATCGGATGGCTTGAAGATGGACCCGCTCAGCTCCAGATGGATGAAGATAGAAGATGCCGCCTGGATGAAGGCTTCTGCCCATCTGGAGGTCCTCTTCTGCCCGGATCGTATGAAGACTTCTGGCCATTTGGAGGACCACTTCTGCCCGGTTAGGTGAAGATGTCTCAAGGTAAGGTGATCTTCAAGGGGTTAGTATTAGGTTTTATTAAGGGGGGATTGGGTGGGTTTTAGAGTAGGGTTGGGTGTGTGGGTGGTGGGTTTTAATTTTGAGGGGGTATTGTATTTTTTTTCAGGTAATAGAGCTGATTACTTTGGGGCAATGCCCTGCAAAAGGCCCTTTTAAGGGCTATTTGTAATTTAGTATAGGGTAGGGCTTTTTATTATGTTGGGGGGCTTTTTATTTTATTAGGGGGATTAGATTAGGTGTAATTAGTTTAAAATTCTTGTAATTATTTTATTATTTTCTGTAATTTAGTGTTTTTTTTCCGTACTTTAGATAATTTGATTTAATTGTAATTAATTGTATTTAATTTAGGTAATTAATTTAATTATAGTGTAGTGTTAGGTGTAATTGTAACTTAGGTTAGGATTAAGTTTTACAGGTAAATTTGTCTTTATTTTAACTATGTAGCTATTAAATAGTTAATAACTATTTAATAACTATTGTACCTAGTTAAAATAAATACAAAGTTGCCTGTAAAATATTTTAGGGTTTATTTTAAAGGTAAGTATTTAGTTTTAAATAGGAATAATTTATTTAATTGTAGTAATTTTATTTAGATTATTTTAAATTATATTTAAGTTAGGTGGGGGTTAGGGTTAGACTTAGATTTAGGGGTTAATACCTTTATTATAGTGGCGGCGACATTGGCGGCGGCAGATTAGGGGTTAATAAGTGTAGTTAGGTGGCGGCGACATTGGGGGATGGCAGAGTAGGGGTTAATAAATAAAAAGTAGGTGTCGGCGATGTTGGGGGCAGCAGAGGGGTTTATAGGGATAATGTAGGTGGCGGCGGTGTCCGGAGCGGCAGATTAGTGGTTAATAATAAAATGCAGGTGTCTGCGATTTTGGGGGCGGCAGATTAGGGGTTAATAAGTGTAAGATTAGGGGTGTTTAGACTTGGGGTTCATGTAAGGGTGTTAGGTGTAGACATAAAAAGTATTTCCCCATAGGAATCAATGGGGCTGCGTTAGAAGTTGAACGCTGCTTTTTTGCAGGTGTTAGGTTTTTTTCAGCCGATTCTCCCCAGTTGATTCCTATGGGGAAATCGTGCATGAGCACGTTACACCAGCTTACCGCTGACTTAAGCAGCGCTGGTATTGAGGTGAGATGTGGAGCTGAATTTTGCTAAACGCTCACTTTTTTTCAGCTAACGCTGGGTTTAAAAAAACCTGTGATACCAGCGTTGTCTTAAGTGAGCGCCTAGAAAAAAATGCTTGTTAACACCGCACACCATTACAGACAAAAACTCGTAATCTAGGCGTTTGTTAATATGCCCTTGATCTTAAGACAGAATTCCGAAGAACAAACCAGATAATAGAACAGAGTTGAAAATATACTGAATAGAAAGAAAATAATGTATATCAATTGTCTTGCAAGATTGTCTTTTGCATTGACAAGGTGCAAGGTGTTATGGTCATGTATGAGTGATTTCTTAGTGGATGATAAATAAATAAAAAAAAAAAAATTCAAGTATTTCTTAATTTAAGGGTTTCTTTCAAGCTACGTGATATTAATTTGCAAAGCTTTTAAGTCTACATTATTATAAAGAATCTAATGTGAATCATAAAAAGCTGCGTTATTATTCTATATGGATGTACATTCATCTATATGTACAAGGTTACAGCGATGACTATTTCATTATTCATGAAAGGCTTTTTTTCCATAGACAATGCTGTTGCCTTAACAAAATATGCTTAGCATACATCCATCTCTACTCCTTAAAATATATGAAATCACAAATTTAAATTTTTAACAATGTTTTGCTTAAAGGGACATTCTAAAGCAAAAATGACATGTAATAAAGGAACGGAGCATGCATTCTGGGCCAGATTACAAGTGGCGCTCCAACAACTACGCACAAGCAATATCTGGTTTATCGGGGCTGTTTGTGCTCATATTACAAGTTGAAAATAAATGAGATCGCTTGAGTGTAATAACACTATCTAATAAAATAATTTAAAAAAAATATTGCACAAAAGGTTGTAAGGGCTCAGTGATATTCAAGCCCTTATAATATTTGTATTTATGTATTTACATCTGTATTTATGCAGTTACAGATATATATAGATATAACCACATACATACATATGTACACACATATAGACATATATAAGTGCATATTTATGCTATTTTCATTTTTAATAAAGTGTTATACTGTTTATTTTGCTGTAAAAAATTCACATTCCAATGTTCCACACAAAGCAGAATATATTCTATGTATAGATATTCTTATATATATATTGAAACAGGTGTTGAAACATACATCAAGCTGGTACAATCAGATTTAAAAAAAAATGTACGTTAATATGAAACCAAGAGTTGAAAATACCATTACCCCATCAGAACGTAAAGCCCTTAGAGATCTAGCCAGCAACACTGCAATCACCATCAAAAATGCCGATAAGGGCGGAGCAGTGGTTGTGCTTGATAGGCAATATTACATACAGGAGATTCTCACACAACTTTCTGATGGAGGTATCTATCTAATATTGGACCATGATCCACTCCCTGAAATACAAAAAGATATTTTTCTCACTGTTGATAAAGCTTTAAAAAGTGGAACTATCACTAAAGACTTAGCAACATTTTTAATAAAAAAAGATCCAATCACACCGGTGTTTTATACAACGCCAAAAATTCCCAAAAATTTAAAGGAGCCCCCTGGGAGGCCAATTGTGGGGAGCACAGAATCTGTGTTTTGAAATGTTGCAGTCTTTCTTGATAGAATCCTAAACCCCGTTGCAAAGAACCAGAAATCTTTTTTAAAAGACAGGGGATTTTTTGGGAAAGATCAAAGAAATTGATATTAATGAGACAGATATTCTATTTTCTCTAGACATTGTGAGTCTCTACACCGCTATCCCCCATGAGGCAGGGGTACAGGCAGTTTTAGAGTCATTAAAGTCACTTGAAACATACACAAACTTACAATGTTCATTTATAGAAGATATGCTTAATATTATTCTATATTTAAACTACTTCTTATTTCAAGACACATACTACATACAAAAGAAAGGAACGGCTATGGGCTCCAATGTGGCCCCTTCATACGCCAATATCTTTGTGAGCCAATATGAAAAAAAGTTTGTATACACCAACACTTATTATTCAACGTATTGTAAAGTGTGGCTTCGATTTATAGCTGATATCTTTGGCATATGGAGGGGCACAGAGGAGTCCCTTAAGCTATTTGTAGAAGAATTAAACTATAATACAGGCTGTCTGAAATTTACCCTTTGTCTTTCTAATGACAGAGTTAGCTATCTAAACACATGGGTATATAAACAAAATGGTAATTTGGTTACTGATTTGTATTGTAAACCAACGGGCCGCAATACAATACTACACTATGATAGCTTTCATCCAGAACGAGTATTTAACTCTATTCCCAAGAGCCAGTTCCTTAGGACAGTTAGAAATGTGAAAGAACCAAAGCTACCGGAGAAAAGAATGAGACAAATGGCCAAAAAATTCCAGGAGAGAGGCTATCCCCTTGCAATCATTGAGACATGTGAGAGCAAACAGTAAAAGAAGAGAGAGTAGGGCCTAAAAAAAACAAAAAAAGATAAAACTGAAAATCAGCTTGTTTTTACTTCCGAGTACAATCAATACAGTGAGCACATCTCTAAGATAATAAAAAAAACATTGGTATCTATTGGAAAAAACAAACCCCAATATCAGAGAGTTTCAACAGCCCCCTATTAACTCATACAAAAGGGTAAAAAATATTAGAGACTTTGTAGTAAAAGCAGACATTGGTGTGAGAAAAAAAGACCCAATCAATTACTTAACTACTGCAAATAAGGGATTTCATCCCTGCTTACACTGTGCTCAATGCAACTCAATGATAAAGGGTAAAAAACATAATTTATGCTTACCTGATAAATTCCTTTCTTCTGTAGTGTGATCAGTCCACGGGTCATCATTACTTCTGGGATATTACTCCTCCCCAACAGGAAGTGCAAGAGGATTCACCCAGCAGAGCTGCATATAGCTCCTCCCCTCTACGTCACTCCCAGTCATTCGACCAAGGACCAACGAGAAAGGAAAAGCCAAGGGTGAAGTGGTGACTGGAGTATAAATTAAAAAATATTTACCTGCCTTAAAAACAGGGCGGGCCGTGGACTGATCACACTACAGAAGAAAGGAATTTATCAGGTAAGCATAAATTATGTTTTCTTCTGTTAAGTGTGATCAGTCCACGGGTCATCATTACTTCTGGGATACCAATACCAAAGCAAAAGTACACGGATGACGGGAGGGATAGGCAGGCTCTTTATACAGAAGGAACCACTGCCTGAAGAACCTTTCTCCCAAAAATAGCCTCCGATGAAGCAAAAGTGTCAAATTTGTAAAATTTGGAAAAAGTATGAAGCGAAGACCAAGTTGCAGCCTTGCAAATCTGTTCAACAGAGGCCTCATTCTTGAAGGCCCAAGTGGAAGCCACAGCTCTAGTAGAATTAGCTGTAATTCTTTCAGGAGGCTGCTGTCCAGCAGTCTCATAAGCTAAACGAATTATGCTACGAAGCCAAAAAGAAAGAGAGGTAGCGGAAGCTTTTTGACCTCTCCTCTGCCCAGAGTAAATGACAAACAGAGAAGACGTTTGTCGAAATTCCTTAGTTGCCTGTAAGTAAAATTTTAGAGCACGGACTACATCCAGGTTGTGCAGTAGACGTTCCTTCTTTGAAGAAGGATTTGGGCATAAAGAAGGAACAACAATCTCTTGATTGATATTCCTGTTAGTAACTACCTTAGGTAAGAACCCAGGTTTAGTACGCAGGACTACCTTATCCGAATGAAAAATCAAATAAGGAGAATCACAATGTAAGGCTGATAATTCAGAGACTCTTCGAGCCGAGGAAATAGCCATTAAAAATAGAACTTTCCAAGATAACAACTTTATATCAATGGAATGAAGGGGTTCAAACGGAACGCCCTGAAAAACATTAAGAACAAGGTTTAGACTCCATGGTGGAGCAACAGTTTTAAACACAGGCTTAATCCTGGTCAAAGCCTGACAAAAAGCCTGGACGTCAGGAACTTCTGACAGACGTTTGTGTAACAGAATGGACAGAGCTGAGATCTGTCCCTTTAATGAACTAGCAGATAAACCCTTTTCTAAACCTTCTTGTAGAAAAGACAATCCAAGAGTAACCTTTGGATTCACACCAATATAGGTATTTACGCCATATCTTATGGTAAATCTTTCTGGTAACAGGTTTCCTAGCCTGTATTAAGGTATCAATAACTGACTCAGAAAACCCACGTCTTGATAAAATCAAGCGTTCAATTTCCAAGCAGTCAGCTTCAGAGAAGTTAGATTTTGATGTTTGAAGGGACCCTGTATCAGAAGGTCCTGTTTCAGAGGTAGAGACCAAGGTGGACAGGATGACATGTCCACCAGGTCTGCATACCAAGTCCTGCGTGGCCACGCAGGTGCTATTAGAATCACTGATGCTCTCTCTTGTTTGATTCTGGCAATCAATCGCGGAAGCAACGGGAAGGGTGGAAACACGTAAGCCATCCTGAAGTCCCAAGGTGCTGTCAGAGCATCTATCAGGACTGCTCCTGGATCCCTGGATCTGGACCCGTAACGAGGAAGCTTGGCGTTCTGTCGAGACGCCATGAGATCTATCTCTGGTTTGCCCCAACGTCGAAGTATTTGGGCAAAGACCTCCGGATGAAGTTCCCACTCCCCCGGATGAAAAGTCTGACGACTTAAGAAATCCGCCTCCCAGTTCTCCACTCCCGGGATGTGGATTGCTGACAGGTGGCAAGAGTGAGACTCTGCCCAGAGAATTATCTTTGATACTTCCATCATAGCTAGGGAGCTTCTTGTCCCTCCCTGATGGTTGATGTAAGCTACAGTCGTGATGTTGTCCGACTGAAACCTGATGAACCCCCGAGTTGTCAACTGGGGCCAAGCCAGGAGGGCATTGAGAACTGCTCTCAATTCCAGAATGTTTATTGGCAGGAGACTCTCCTCCTGACTCCATTGTCCCTGAGCCTTCAGAGAATTCCAGACGGCACCCCAACCTAGAAGGCTGGCGTCTGTTGTTACAATTGTCCAGTCTGGTCTGCTGAATGGCATCCCCCTGGACAGATGTGGCCGAGAAAGCCACCATAGAAGAGAATTTCTGGTCTCTTGATCCAGATTCAGAGAAGGGGATAAGTCTGAGTAATCCCCATTCCACTGACTTAGCATGCACAGTTGCAGTGGTCTGAGGTGTAAGCGTGCAAAGGGTACTATGTCCATTGCCGCTACCATTAAGCCGATTCCCTCCATGCATTGAGCCACTGACGGGTGTTGAATGGAATGAAGGGTGCGGCAAGCACTTTGAAGTCTTGTTAGCCTGTCCTCTGTCAGGTAAATCTTCATTTCTACAGAATCTATAAGAGTCCCCAGGAAGGGAACTCTTGTGAGTGGAACGAGTGAACTTTTCTTTTCGTTCACCTTCCATCCATGTGAACTTAGAAATGCCAGCACTAACTCTGTATGAGACTTGGCAGTTTGAAAGCTTGAAGCTTGTATCAGAATGTCGTCTAGGTATGGAGCTACCGAGATTCCCCGCGGTCTTAGTACCGCCAGAAGAGCACCCAGAACCTTTGTGAAGATTCTTGGAGCTGTAGCCAATCCGAATGGAAGAGCCACAAACTGGTAATGCCTGTCTAGGAAGGCAAACCTTAGGTACCGATAATGATCTTTGTGAATCGGTATGTGAAGGTAAGTATCTTTTAAATCTACAGTGGTCATGTACTGACCCTCTTGGATCATAGGTAAAATTGTCCGAATAGTCTCCATCTTGAACAATGGAACTCTTAGGAATTTGTTTAGGATCTTTACGTCCAGGATTGGTCTGAAAGTTCCCTCTTTTTTGGGAACCACAAACAGATTTGAGTAAAACCCCTGTCCCTGTTCCGATCGTGGAACTGGATGGATTACTCCCATTAACAAGAGCTCTTGTACGCAGCGTAGAAACGCCTCTTTCTTTGTCTGGATTGTTGACAATCTTGACAGATGAAATCTCTCTCTTGGAGGAGAGTATTTGAAGTCCAGAAGGTATCCCTGAGATATTATCTCTAGCGCCCAGGGATCCTGAACATCTCTTGCCCAAGCCTGGGCGAAGAGAGAAAGTCTGCCCCCCACTAGATCCGATCCCGGATCGGGGGCCCTCAATTCATGCTGTCTTAGGGGCAGCAGCAGGTTTCCTAGTCTGCTTGCCCTTGTTCCAGGACTGGTTAGGTTTCCAGCCTTGTCTGTAGCGAGCAACAGCTCCTTCCTGTTTTGGTGCAGAGGAAGTTGATGCTGCTCCAGCTTTGAAATTACGAAAGGAACGAAAATTAGACTGTCTAGTCTTGGCTTTGGCTTTGTCCTGAGGCAGGGCATGGCCTTTACCTCCTGTAATGTCGGCGATAATCTCTTTCAACCCGGGCCCGAATAAGGTCTGCCCTTTGAAAGGTATATTAAGCAATTTAGACTTAGAAGTAACATCAGCTGACCAGGATTTTAGCCACAGCGCCCTGCGTGCCTGAATGGCGAATCCTGAATTCTTCGCCGTAAGTTTAGTAAGATGTACTACGGCCTCCGAAATGAATGAATTAGCTAGTTTAAGGACTCTAAGCCTGTCCGTAATGTCGTCCAGAGTAGCTGAACCAATGTTCTCTTCCAGAGACTCAATCCAGAATGCCGCTGCAGCCGTGATCGGCGCAATGCATGCAAGGGGTTGCAATATAAAACCTTGTTGAACAAACATTTTCTTAAGGTAACCCTCTAACTTTTTATCCATTGGATCTGAAAAAGCACAGCTATCCTCCACCGGGATAGTGGTACGCTTAGCTAAGGTAGAAACTGCTCCCTCCACCTTAGGGACCGTTTGCCATAAGTCCCTTTTGGTGGCGTCTATTGGAAACATTTTTCTAAATATCGGAGGGGGTGAGAACGGCACACCGGGTCTATCCCACTCCTTAGTAACAATTTCAGTAAGTCTCTTAGGTATAGGAAAAACCTCAGTACTCGTCGGTACCGCAAAATATTTATCCAACCTACACATTTTCTCTGGTATTGCAACTGTGTTACAATCATTCAGAGCCGCTAACACCTCCCCTAGTAATACACGGAGGTTTTCCAGTTTAAATTTAAAATTTGAAATATCTGAATCCAGTCTGTTTGGATCAGAACCGTCACCCACAGAATGAAGTTCTCCGTCCTCATGTTCTGCCACCTGTGACGCAGTGTCTGACATGGCCCTAATATTATCAGCGCACTCTGTTCTCACCCCAGAGTGATCACGCTTACCTCTTAGTTCTGGTAATTTAGCCAAAACCTCAGTCATAACAGTAGCCATATCCTGTAATGTGATTTGTAATGGCCGCCCAGATGTACTCGGCGCTACAATATCACGCACCTCCCTCTGAGCGGGAGATGTAGGTACTGACACGTGAGGCGAGTTAGTCGGCATAACTCTACCCTCGTTGTTTGGTGAAATTTGTTCAATTTGTACAGATTGACTTTTATTTAAAGTAGCATCAATACAGTTAGTACATAAATTTCTATTGGGCTCCACTTTGGCATTGCAACAAATGACACAGGTATCATCCTCTGAATCAGACATGTTTAACACACTAGCAAATAAACTTGCAACTTGGAAATACAATTCAATTAGAATAATATTAAAACGTACTGTGCCTTTAAGAAGCACAGAAGATCTATGACAGTTGAAAATTAATAAATTGAAACAGTTATAGCCTCAATCCTTGTAAACAACACAACTTTAGCAAAGGTTTAATCCCATTAGCAAAGATAACAAATTCTGAAAGCAGGAAACAAATTACAGAATAAACGTTCTTTATCTCAGTCAAACTATAATTCTCACAGCTCTGCTGAGAGAAATTACCTCCCTCAAAATAAGTTTTGAAGACCCCTGAGCTCTGTAGAGATGAACCGGATCATGCAGGGAATACAATGAGTTGCTGACTGAAATATTTGATGCAGTAAAAGCGCCAAAAAAACGGCCCCTCCCCCTCACACACAGCAGTGAGGGAGAACAGAAACTGTCAGAAAAACAGATTAAGCAACTGCCAAGTGGAAAAATAGTGCCCAAACATTTATTCACTCAGTACCTCAGTAAATGAAAACGATTTTACATTCCAGCAAAAACGTTAAACATAATCTCTAGTTATTAAACAGCTTTATGTATTTCTTACAGTGTAATTCTAGTGAAGTACCATTCCCCAGAATACTGAAGTGTAAAGTATACATACATGACATTATATCGGTATGGCAGGATTTTCTCATCAATTCCATTGTCAGAAAATAAAAACTGCTACATACCTCTATGCAGATTCATCTGCCCGCTGTCCCCTGATCTGAAGTTTACCTCTCCTCAGATGGCCGAGAAACAGCAATATGATCTTAACTACTCCGGCTAAAATCATAACAAAAACTCTGGTAGATTCTTCTTCAAACTCTGCCAGAGAGATAATAACACACTCCGGTGCTATTTTAAAATAACAAACTTTTGATTGAAGATATAAAACTAAGTATAATCACCATAGTCCTCTCACACATCCTATCTAGTCGTTGGGTGCAAGAGAATGACTGGGAGTGACGTAGAGGGGAGGAGCTATATGCAGCTCTGCTGGGTGAATCCTCTTGCACTTCCTGTTGGGGAGGAGTAATATCCCAGAAGTAATGATGACCCGTGGACTGATCACACTTAACAGAAGAAATGTAGCACAAATCAATGATACATAAAAGAGAGAAATTAATGGTTTATTTACTTGTGATACAAACTATGTAGTATATGTCTTGAAATGCCCATGTGGGCGGGGTTATGTAGGGGAGACTATTAACCCTATCAGAGACAGAATAAGTGCACATGACATGACACTGCCAGTCTCATCACACTTTATCACTGCAGGGCACACAGTAAGCCAGTTAAAGTTTCAGGTCATAGACCATATCCCTAAGCAAAGAAGAGGAGGCAATAGAGAGTTGTTACTTAAAAAGAAAGAAGTTTGGTGGATACAAAATTTGAAAACTTTTTATCCAAATGGATTAAACAAGGATTATGATCTGCATTTGTTTTTATAGTTGTTTTTAATTATCTGTGTAATATAGTATTTTTCTTAAGTGATGCAAAAATATAAAGATTAAACAGAATCAATAGGGATATTAATGCCTTGATAAAAATGTTGGAAATAAATGTAAGTCATTATGTTGGAACTTGACCGGTTGGGGGTACCATCAAAAAATTCTGTTTGTAGAATTCACTGCAATCAATTAAGCCACACCCTATACACAGATGGTATATAAGGGAGAAGTTTGTTCTTAATCCATAGCATGAGTAAGGGCACATGAGGCTCGAAACGTCGCTATGTTTTTATCCTTATGTTGTTCTAAATAAAGAAGAAGTATTTTAAAGATTGTGCTGTTGCCATTATCTATTTTTGGAATTATGTATGGGAGGATGGCAGGCCTCCAAGGCAAACGTGCACCTTAAAGGTTAAATTGCAAAACGTGATATTCCTTGAGAGAGAAAAGGAAAATAGTGCTGGACTGTTTGCTATATTTGTTATTTATATATATATATATATATATATATATATATATATATATATATATATATATACCTTTATATAATCATCTATCTATCTATCTATCTATCTATCTATCTATCTATCATCTATCATCTATCTATCTATATACATACAGTATCTCACAAAAATGAGTACATCCCTCACATTTTTGCAAATATTTTATTATATCTTTTCATGTAACAACACTGAAGAGATGACACTTTGCTACAATGTAAAGTAGTGAGTGTACAGCCTGTATAACAGTGTAAATTTGCTGTCCCCTCAAAATAACTCAAAACACAGCCATTAATGTCTAAACCTTTGGCAAAAAGCAAGTGCGTACACCCCTAAGTAGAAATGTCCTAATTGGGCCCAATTAGCCATTTTCCCTCCCCGGTGTCATGTGACTCGCTAGTGTTTCAAGGTCTCAGGTGTGAATGGGTAGCAGGTGTTCTAAATTTGGTGTTATCACTCTCACACTCTCTCATACTGGTCACTGGAAGTTCAACATGGCACCTCATGGCAAAGAACTCTTTGAGGATCTGAAAAAAAGAATTGTTGCTCTACATAAAGATGGCCTAGGCTATAAGAAGATTGCCAAGACCCTGATACTGAGCTGCAGCACGGTGGGCAAGACCATAAAGAAGTTGAGTGCATGTGCTCAGCGTCATATCCAGAGGTTGTCTTTGGGAAATAGACGTATGAGTGCTGCCAGCATTGCTGCAGAGGTTGAAGGGGTGGGGCGGTCAGCCTGTCAGTTCACAGACCATATGCTGCACTCCATCAAATTGGTCTGCATAGCTATCATCCCAGAAGGAAGCATCTTCTAAGGATGATGCACAAGAAAGCTTGCAAACAGTTTGATGAAGACAAGCAGACTAAGGACATGGATTACTGGAACCATGTCCTGAGGTCTGATGAGACCAAGATAAACTTATTTGGTTCAGATGGCGTCAAGCGTGTGTGGCGGCAGCCAGGTTAAGGACTACAAAGACATGTGTGTCTTGCCTTCAGTCAAGCATGGTGGTGGGAGTGCCATGGTCTGGGCCTGCATGAGTGCTGCCGGCACTGGGGAGCTACAGTTTATTGAGGGAACCATGAATGCCAACATGTACTGTGACATACTGAAGCAGAGCATGGTCCCCTCCCTTCAGAGACTGGGCCACAGGGCAGTATTCCAACATGATATCAACCTCAAACACACCTCCAAGACAGCCACTGCCTTGCTAAAGAAGCTGAGGGTAAAGGTGATGGACTGGCCAAGCATGTCTCCAGACCTAAACCCTATTGAGCCTCTGTGGAGCAACCTCAAACGAAAGGTGGGGAGCGCAAGGTCTCTAACATTCACCAGCTCTGTGATGTCGTCATGGAAGGGTGAAAGAGGACTCCAGTGGCAACCTGTGAAGCGCTGGTGAACTCCATGCCCAAGAGGGTTAAGTCAGTGCTGGAAAATAATGGTGTCCACGCAAAATATTGACACTTTTGGTCCAATTTGGACATTTCCACTTAGGGGTGTACTAACTTTTGTTAAGACGGTTAAGACGTTAATGGCTGGGTGTTGAGTTATTTTGAGGGGACAGCAAATTTACACTGTTATACAGTCTGTACACTCACTACTTTACAGTGTAGCAAAGTGTAATTTTGTAATGCTCGTGGGATATTCCACTAACAAACCAAACTTGGCCAGTAGTCTTCTTATGCTGGTGTAAAGCTGGAATTATAGGGAATATCCCAGAGCAGAGAAAGTTTGCAAAATGAGGTAAGCAATACTCAATGTAGGTAGGGTAGACTTTGGCAGGAACAGGTAGGGAATCCAGCAGTATGGCAGTTCAAGGGCAAACCAATAGAAGGACCGGAAAGCAGGCAGGAATCAGCAACAAGGGAATCCAGAAATTTACAGTTCATGGATAAACCAATAGAATGGTCAGGCAGGTAGAGTTCAGTAACAGTATAGCAATCCAATGGTTCAAGGGTTAAACAGGCAGAGTGGTCAGACAGACAGAGTTCAGCAACAGTATGGCAATCCAGTACTTTAGGGGTTAAGCAAGCAGAGTAGTCAGATAGGCAGAGTTCAATAACAGTATGGCAATCCAGTACTTTAGGGGTTAAGCAAGCAGAGTAGTCAGACAGTCAGAGTTCAATAACGTTATGGCAATCCAGAACTTTAGAGGTTAAGCAAGCAGAGTAGTCAGACAGGCAGAGTTCAATAACGTTATGGCAATCCAGTATACAGTAACACCCAGGAGCACACTAAGTAACACCTATACTTGGGCAGTGATAGGTAGAAAGTGAGCAACTTACATAGGCGCATGATTTGCGCCAGTGGCAACCTGTGAAGCTCTAGTGAACTCCATGCCCAAGAGGGTTAAGTCAGTGCTGGAAAATAATGGTGGCCACACAACACTTTTGGCCCAATTTGAACATTTCCACTTAGGGGTGTACTCACTTTTGTTAAAATGGTTAAGACGTTAATGGCTCTTTGTTGAGTTATTTTGAGGGGACAGCAAATTTACACTGTTATACAGGCTGTACACTCACTACTTTACAGTGTGGCAAAGTGTAATGTTGTAATGCTCGTGGGATATTCCACTAACAAACCAAACTTGGCCAGTAGTCTTCTTATGCTGGCGTCAAGCTGGAATGATAAGGAATATTCCAGAGCAGAGAAAGTTTGCAAAATGAGGTAAGCGATACTCAATGTAGATAGGGTAGACTTTGGCAGGAACAGGTAGGGAATCCAGCGGTATGGCAGTTCAAGGATATCCAGAAATTTACAGTTCATGGATAAACCAATAGAATGGTCAGGTAGAGTTCGCTAACGTTATGGCAATCCAGTATACAGTAACACCCAGGAGCACACTAAGTAACACCTATACTTGGGCAGTGATAGGTAGAAAGTGAGCAACTTACATAGACACAGGATTTGTGCCACAGGAAATCCTGCCCGGAGAATGAAGGAAACGGGCACGAAAAGCAAGCGATGCATCCCTATCAACAGCTAGAGCAGCATGACATAGCCCCCTCTTAAGGGTTCCCTCCAGGAACCAGAGTCGGCCTCAAAGGATGAGTAGCATGGAATTTGGAGACCAAAGATGGAGCATGCACATTGCGGGCAGGAACCCAGGAACAATCTGACACAGAGTAACCCTTCCAATGTACAAGATACTGCAGTTGTCTGGAGTCCAGGATCTCAGCAACCTCATATTCAGGTTCACCACGGACAGGAGTGGAGTAGGAGGAGCTCAGAGCCGGGTATACCTATCATTGATTTAAGGCTTGTGTAGTGAGATGTGGAAGACTGGGTGTATGCACAGGGTTCTGGGCAATGCCACTTTGTAGGCAACAGGAGACAGTCTGGAAAGAGGTCGATTTTGCAATTGTAAGGACTGTGGGGTGGCAGAACATTGGCTGCTTTCTTTTCAAACACATGACACAAGGGATCTGTAGACTGTCTATGGGGATGTGGAGCAGAGGAGTAACCTTAGCAAGGCAGGAGTGGAATCAGGAGGCACTCCAGGAGGCCAACTATCCCTCAGCCCAGTCAAACTGTGGATTGTGTATACGAAGCCAAGGAAGACTAAGGAAGACCAAGGATAACAGGCTGTGCTGGGGAATGAATGGCTTCAAACTGCAGCTGTTTGGTATGAAGGACTCCCACAGTCAGGGTTATTGGTGCTGATTTGAAATGGATTAACCCTGAACCAAGGGGAGTGCCATCTAGAGTAGTTATTTTGAGACAATGTCTTTTCTGCAGAAGAGGCAACCCAGCCTGAATAATAAAATGGTGATCCAGAAAATTTTCAGCTGCCCCTGAATTAATGAGGGTTAGAGTGTGGACAGAATTCTGAAGGAAGGTAAGGGTAACAGGTACCAGGATCCAAGAGGAGTGAGAGAATTTAGTAGTGATCATGCTTAGAGGTACCCCTGTATGTCAAAATACAGTCTCAATCTCCTTCTTCTCTGTCTTTCAGACTCTGTGGGTTTGAATGAGGAGAGATCCATGGGTTCCTCTACTGAGGTAACTGGAGGTGTTGAAGGGGTAGAGGATAGTGCAGAGACCGGATGAGTAGTAGGACGGGAGGGAAGGATTCTATTAATTCTGCCTCTCTCAGCTTGTCTCTCCTGAAAGCGAGTGTCTAGACTGATACAAAGTGTTATAAAGTCATCCAAGGAAGAAGGAACATCAAGATATTTAAGTTCATCTTTGATGCATTCATGTAGACCTCTCCTAAAAGCCACCTTAAGAGCACTGCCATCCCAACTGGTCTCAAGTGCCAAGGTGTGAAACTCATAGCATATTGTGCCACAGTTCTATTGCTCTGGTGGAGATCCAGGATAGAGTATTCTGCAGCTGAAGTATGGCCAGAAGTCCTAAATACAGAAGATAAGGCAGAAATTAAAGCATCAGCATCATTCCGGAGTTGATCGTTCTGTTCCAAAAGGGGAGAGACCCAGGTCAGGGCTTTGTCTTTCAGTAAGGAAATGATAAAGGTGACTCTTGACTTTTGAGACTGAAAGGTGTGAGGATCAATGTGAAAGTGCAGCCTGCACTTAAGAAAACCCCTACAATCAGTAGTACCTTCATATTTGTCAGGTAATGGTATATGGGGTATACTTCCAGAAGCAGGAGAAGAAGTTGCAGTACTAGGAGCAGAGACTGGCGGTGCAACAACAGGAGCGATATCCTTCACTGCAACTAGTGAGGAGAGCTGAGCATTTATATCCTCTAGTTTAGAATCCACACTCTGCAATTGTACGCTATGGGTTCCCAACATCTGTCCTTGAAGATAAACTGCCCTTGCTACCTCATTTGGGTCCATGGCCCAAGTATAATGTAATGCTCGTTGGATATTTCACTAACAAACCAAACTTGGACAGTAGTCTTCTTATCCCAGCATCAAGCTGGAATGATAGGGAATATCCGAGAGCAGAGAAAGTTTGCAAAATGAGGTAAGCGGTACTCACAGTAGGCAGGGTAGATTTTGGCGGCAACAGGTAGAGAATCCAGCGGTATGGCAGTTCAGGGGGAAAACCAATAGAAGGACCGGAAAACAGGCAGGAATCAGCAACTAGGGAATCCAGTAATTTACAGTTCAGGGATAAAGAAGGGAGTACAGCAACAGTATGGTAATCCAGTACTTTAGGGGTTAAGCATGCAGAGTAGACAGATAGGCAGAGTTCAATAACATTATGGCAATCCAGTATACAGTAGCACCCAGGAGCACACTAAGGGGGATATCTAACAAAGCGTCAACTATGTTGCATTAGCCGGCATCAATACGCTCGCCTAACATCGCCTAACATCGCGACCGCGTATCTCAATATGCTCTCCTTATTTATGAAAAAAGCCAGCAAAAATATGTGCACCAAGTATGGGGCGATGAGCATCAGACTGTTGTTAACTAGCAGTCATCGATCTTGCGTTTATTCGGCTTTTTCCCAATTTTATTTATACCCTGTCACTAAACACCGCCACTATACTAAAGTGTTTAACCCCTATCCCACCGCTCCCCGACATCGCCGCAACCTAAATAAACTTATTAACCCCTATCCCGCCGCTCCCCGACATCGCCGCAACCTAAGTAAAGTTATTAACCCCTATCCCGCCACTCACCGCCACTGCCGCCACTATATAAATGTATTAACCCCTAAACCTCTGGCCTCCCACATCACTACCACTAACTAAACCTATTAACCCCTAAACCGTCAGCCCCCTACATCGCCAAAAACGAAATTAAGCTATTAACCCCTAAACCTAACAACCCCTTAACTTTAAATTAAAATTACAACATCCCGATCTTAATATAAATTAAAACTTACCTGTAGAATTAAAATAAACTATTTTAGAATGAGAGCTGCTCAAATCCTATTGGCTGATTTGAACAGCCAATAGGATTTTAGCAGCTCTAATTCCTATTGGCTGATTGAAATCTTTCAGCCAATACGAATGCAAGGGACACCATCTTGGATGGTGTCACTTGCATTGAAGTTCCAGTTTACGGCGGCGACCGTATGAAGAGGACACTCTGCGCCGGATGTCTTCAGGATGGACCTGCTCCGCGCCGGATGGATGAAGATAGAAGATGCCGCCTGGATTAAGACTTCTTGCCGCCTGGATGAGGACTTCTCTGACTGGATGAAGATGGAAGAGGCCGCCCGGAAGAAGACTTCTTGCCGCCTGGATGAGGACTTCTCCGGCTGGATGGATCCTTCAAGAACTGTAAGTAGATCGTCGGGGGTTAGTGTTAGGTTTTTTTTAAGGATTTTTTTGGGTGGGTTTTATTTTTAGATTAGAGTCTGGGCATGTAAAAGAGCTAAATGCCCTTTTAAGGGCAATGCCCATACAAATGCCCTTTTCAGGTTATTTTAGATAGTTTTTTTTATTTGGGGGAGTTGGTTGGTTGGGTGGTGGGTTTAACCATTGGGGGGGTATATGTATTTTTTGCAACGAAAAAGAGCTGTTATCTTTTGGGCAATGCCTCACAAAAGGCCCTTTTAAGGGCCATTGGTAGTTTATTGTAGGCTAGGGTTTTTTTTATTGGGGGGGGGCTTTTTTATTTTATATTAATAGGGCTATTAGATTAGGTGTAATTTTTTTTATTTTTGATAATTAGTTTTTTTTTCGTAATTTAGTTGTTTTTTGTAACGTAGTGTTTGTTTTTTTCTGTAATTTAGTACTTTTAATAATGTTTAATTGTATATTTAAATAATTTGAGTAGGGTTAGGTTTCTTTAATATGTAATTTAGTTTATTTAATTGGTAGTTTAATTTAATTGTAGTATAATAGTTAGGGTAGGTTAATTAATAGTTAAAAATAGTTTATTTTAATTCTAAAGGTTTTAATTTATATTAAGATAGGGATGTTGTAATTTTAATTTAAAGTTAAGGCTTGTTAGGTTTAGAGGTTAATAGCTTAATTTAGTTTTTGGCGATTTGGGGGGTTGACGGTTTAGGGGTTAATAGGTTTAGTTAGTGGTGGTGATGTGGGAGGCCAGAGGTTTAGGGTTTAATACATTTATTTAGTGGCGGTGGTGTCGGGGAGTGGCGGAATAGGGGTTAATAC
Source organism: Bombina bombina (assembly GCF_027579735.1). NCBI lineage: Eukaryota > Metazoa > Chordata > Amphibia > Anura > Bombinatoridae > Bombina > Bombina bombina. Next base: position 209,746,079 of record NC_069502.1, read on the forward strand.
ATTTTATTTAGGTTGCAGCGATGTCGGGGCGGCAGATTAGGGATGTTTAAACTCAGGGTTTATGTTAGGGTGTTAGGTGTAAACGTTACTTGTTTTCTACCATAGAAATCAATGGGGTATATTTCATTGTCTTGCAGCATCGAACATAAGCTTTCGCTGCTTTCAGACTCCCATTGATTTATATAGCATCCATGGCCTCCAGGGTGGCGGATTGAAAACCAGGTATGCTGGGTCGGAAAAGACGTGTGTGAACCTGTTAAAAGTTTGATAACTTGGAAAAAGTGTCAGATAGAGCCGAATGTGTATTCGGAACGTCTGTAATGACGTAAGCATCGATTTGCGTCGGATTGAGTCCGGTGATTCGTATGTTACGTCACAAATTTCAACATTTGCCGGTCTGTAGGCTTTGATAACTAGGTCGGATTGATCTCGCAACAATTACGATGCGGAATTCCGGCATATTTTAGGTTGACAGCTTGATAGATAGGCCTCTAAGTAACACCTATACTTGGTCTATACTAGGTAGAAAGTGAGCAACTTACATAGGTGCAGGATTGGCGCCACAGGCGATACTGAACGGAGAAGGAAGAAAACGTGCGGCAATGACATCTCCGTTGCACGCACACAGGAGCCGACTCTACCCTTGGCAACGAGCAAGCGCTGCGTCCCTAGCAACAGCTAGAGTGGCGTGACAAATTTCTTCAGTGTTGTCACATGAAAAGATATAATAAAATATTTACAAAAATGTGAGGGTGTACTCACATTTGTAAGATACTGTATATATGTATATAGATAGATAGATAGATAGATAGATAGATAGATAGATAGATAGATATTGTAAACAATACCATTAGATATGTATTTATGAAAAAATAGAACATATTCTGCTATGGGAAGAATACTTGGGGTGAAATATTAATATTTTCATGTCGGGTTAGCACACTTAAGAATAAGAGATCTGGTTTGCTCATGAGTACGGTGTTTTTTCCCCACTTTTTTTGCTCCATTGACTTCTACGGGGTAAAACTTTAACATGGTCGCTATATTCTAACTTCTGGTTTTTGCGAACATCGAGTAAGCGCACAAGCAAAATCTTTTTACTTTCAACTTGTAATACGTGCGCTACCCAACCCAAGCAAAAAGCTTACATTGGGAAGCGTTAGGTAGCGTTACTTCTAGCGGAGTTAGCACTCGAATGGGAGCGTTAAATATCTCTACACTCATAATCTGGCCCTCTGCGTATTACTGATATAAGTTACTACATGTTTAACTAATCAAAAAGAAAAAGTAGTGAAAACTAACAGAGTGGGATAATCAATTCCTAAAGAGGGTGTCTCTGCTATAAAACAGGCTAAAAAAGCTATCTCACTCAACAATGGATTAATAATTTATCTGTAAATTATCTTATGATACAATACATTTATTACAAGTGCCTATAAAAGTACAATTTATTAAAAACTCATATTAGACCACCAGTGGATTTCTATAGAGATATTAATATAAGATATGTCAATAGTAAAATGTGTTAATAGTAAAATGTAGCAATGAGGAAATGGTTAAGAAAAAACAGACAAAAAACAATATAGTCTTAAATGATTAGATACAAAATTGCATAATTAAAAACAAAGTCCGTTGATGATAGGAATCTGCTGGCAGAATAAGGCAAAGGGAGTCTTTGACATTTATCGAATAGGCAAAGTGGTTAGAACATTTGTTATACTATCCAAGTGTCCCTTTAAAGAGAAAGAGATGCAGAGGTAGCGGAAAGAACTTCAAGTCGTTAACTGACAGCACTAATATATATAGACACAGTATCTTCAGTATAATGAAACAACAAATTATAACTTTGGGAGCCCAGGTATACTTCACCACTTCAGAGATTTTCCTTCACTGTGTGGCTGCACACGTTGCCCTAGGAATACCCGGTCCGTCTGTTTGTGTGCCGAGGTAGCTCTACGATGTCAGTCACTTCCCCATTTGCGGTCACATGGACAGTAGAACTCAATCGGAGCTTAGATTTTTCGGCGTGAAATTCAAAAGTTTGTTTGTTGTCAAAATTCTTCTTGCAGTGTTAAATTCCAGTTAAAAGTTCACAGAGTGCTCTGTTATAGTAAAAACTGGTGGATCAGATCAGCAGATTCCTATCATCAACGGACTTTGTTTTTAATGATGCAATTTTGTATCTAATCATTTAAGACTATATTGTTTTTTGTCTGGTTTTTCTTAACCATTTCCTCATTGCTACATTTTACTATTAACACATTTTACTATTAACATATCTTATATTAATATCTCTATAGAAATCCACCTGTGGTCTAATATGAGTTTTTAATAAATTGTACTTTTATAGGCACTTGTAATAAATGTATTGTATCATAAGATAATTTACAGATAAATTATTAATCCATTTTTGAGTGTGATAGCAATTTAGCGCACTTCCTTTTCTCTTTTAATTTTTAACCACCTTAAAGGTTAAACATCTTAGTAAAGACCTCCTTGCAGCTCCGGAGCAGAGCATGGTTGGTGAGCCAATCAGTAGGCACTATCACATATAGCCACTGGTTATTGGCAGGCCACTGGTTATTGGTAGTGCCCTGCTCTGGATGCTGGTAACATCTAATGGCAATGGTTAAAAACATTATTGTAATGCTTGTGGGATATCTCTCTATCAGACCAAACTTGGCCAGGCCCAGTAGTCTTCTTATCCTGGCGTCAAGTGGAATAATAGGAAATATCCCACAGCAGAGTAAGTTAGTGATATGAGGTAAGCAGTACTCACCGTAGACAGGGTAGTCCTTCAGGGCAATAAGAAGAAGACAGAGAATGGTCAAGGCAGGCTGAGTCTGGAAACAGGAAGGCAATCCTGCAGTAAAGCAGTTCAGGGGTGAACCAATAGAAAGAGCTGGAACAGGCGGGCATCAGCATAAAAGGAAATCCAGCAATGTAACAGTTCACAGGTAAACCAATAGAATGGTCAGACAGGCGGAGTTCAGCAACAATATGGCAATCCAGTAGCTCAGGGGTTAAGCAAGCAGAGTGGTCAGACAGGCAGAGTTCAATATCAGTATGGTAATCCAGCAGTTCAGGGGTTAAGCAAGCAGAGTGGTCAGACAGGCAGAGTTCAATATCAGTATCAGTATGGCAATCCAGCAGTCCAACTATCATTAATGCTGAAAGTGATAAATGATATATTTACTATGGTTATCAACCATCAGTAATACTGAAATATCATGGTGTAAATAAAATGCAAATCACATCAGAATGACACTCCAACTCCCAAAATCAAGTGACATTTTTTGAAGTAGAGACGTAGAGCAACCACATAGGAAGGGGGTATAATGTGTTTAATAGGAGATTCAGAAGAGTCAGTAGACTGAGGAAACTGACACGAAAGGGCATCAGCCTTTCTACTTTTAGTCCTAAAAAGATAAGAGACCACAAAGTTAAAACTGGAAAAAAATAAGGCCCACCTGGCCTGTCGAAGATTGAGTCGATGAGCAGTCTCTAGGTACGTCAGATTCTTGTAATCAGTGAGAATCTGAATGGAATTGGCGGTACCCTGTAGCCAATGATGCCATTCAGTCAGGGCCATCTTAATGGCTAAGAGTTCACGATTACCCACATTGTAATTCCTCTCAGCAGGAGTAAATTGTTTGGAGAAAAAGGCTACCGGGTGCAACTTGGAGGTTAAAGGATCCCTTTGGGTTAAGACTGCTCCAGCTCCTATCTCAGAGGCATCAACCTCTAAAGTGAACAGCAGGTCAGGATCAGGATGGTGGAGCACAGGAGCAGAACAAAAGGCTTTTTTTAGATGAGAGAAGGCATCCACGGCTTCAGGAGGCCAATATTTGCAGTCTCTGTTCCGTTTAGCTAACTCAGTGAGTCGAGCAAATATTTGGGAAAAGTTCTTTATAAACTTGCGGTAATAATTGGAGAACTCCAAGAATCTCTGTAGTTCTTTTAATGAGGTGGGTTGAGGCCATTCCAGAACTGCTGTGAGCTTAGGATTCATGGCAAAACCTTCCTTTGAAATGACATACTGTAGCCAAGGAACTGGATCTTAACTTGATCGAAATCACATTTCTCCAGTTTGGCTACCATAGAATTGTCTCTGAGGCGAAGAAGTACCTGTTTCACATGTTCATGATGCTCCTCAAGGGTGGAGGAGAAAATAAGTATGTCATCCAGATAGACGATGACCGTGCAATTGAGGAGGTCACGGAAGATATCGTTGACAAATGCTTGGAAGACTGCAGGGGCATTACACAGCCCAAAAGACATTACGAGGTATTCATAATGCCCTGATCCCATGTTGAAGGCAGTCTTCCATTCATGCCCTGGGAAGATACTAATAGGATTGTACGCCCCACGTAGATCCAACTTAGTGAAGTAGCGAGCATTCTGGAGTGAATCATAAAGTTTAGTGATTAAAGGAATAGGATAGTGATTCTTGATAGTAATGTTGTTTAGGGCTCTGTACTGTAGTCAATACAGAGTCTGAGTCCACCATCCTTCTTACTGACAAAAAAGAAGCCAGCCCCGGCAGGAGAAGAGGAAGGGTGAATAAAACCTTTAGCTAGGTTCTCTTGTATATCCTCCATGGCCTTGGTTTCAGCTTTGGAGAGAGGATAAGTCCTCCCTTTAGGAAGTGGGGCTCCAGGAAAGAGGTAAAGGATTGTGGGGTGGAAGCACATCAGCTGCTTTCTTTTCAAACACATCTGCAAAATCTGCATATGCTGAGGGAAGACTTGAAGGGGTCAGTAGACTGGCTAGGGGATGTGGTGCAGAGGAGTAACCTTAGCCAGGCAGGAGTGGAAGCAGGATGTACCCCAGGAGGCCAACTGACCCTAAGTCCAGTTGAATTGCGGGTTGTGTATACGAAGCCAAGGAAGACCAAGGATGACAGGTTGTGCTGGGGAATGAATGACTTTGAAATGGATTAACCATGATCCAAGGGGAGTGCCATCCAGAGTAGTTATTTTAAGATGTTGTTTTTTTCTGCAGAACAGGCAACCCTGCCTGAATCATAAAACGGTGATGAAGAAAATTTCCAGCTGCCCCTGAATCAATGAAGGCTTGAGTGTGGACAGCATTCTGAAGGAAGTTAAGGGTAACAGGTACCAGGATCAGAGAGGAGGGAGGGGATTTAGTAGAGACTACACTTAAAGGTGCACCAGTTTTATCCTATAAGCATTGGCTTTTCCAGGCAGATTATCACAGTTCTTTAGTTGGTGTGAGTTAGAACCACAGTAGAAACACAGTCTCAATTTCCTTCTTCTCTGTCTTTCAGATTCTGTGGACTTGAGGGAGGAGAGATCCATGGGTTACTCTACAGAGGTAACTGGAGGTGCTGAAAAGGAAGAGGATGGTCTAGAGACCGGACGAGTAGGAGGATGAGAGGGAGGGATTCTATGGGGCCTATCTATCAAGCTCCAAACGGAGGTTGAGGCCCCGTGTTTCTGGCAAGACTGCAGGCTCGCCAGAAACACCCGTTATGAAGCAGCGATCTAAAGGCCGCTGCTCCATAACTCTACCCGCCTGCTCTGATGAGGCGGATAAGAATTGCTGGAATTCAACCCGATCGAGTACGATCCGGTTGATTGACACACCCTGCTGGCAGCCGATTGGCCACAAGTCTGCAGGGGGCGGTGTTGCACCAGCAGCTCACAAGAGCTGCTGGTGCAATGCTGAATACAGAGAGCTTATTGCTCTCCACATCCAGCGAGGTCTTGTGGACCTGATCCGCACTGTCGGATCAGGTCCGCAAGACCTATGATATATAGGCCTCTATGAGTTATGTCTCTCTCAGCTTGTCTCTCCCGAAAGCGAAAATCAAGGCTGATACAAAGCGTTATGAATTCATCAAGGAAAGAAGGAACATCACAATAAGTAAGCTCATCCTTGATGCGCTCATGCAAACCTCTCCTAAAGGCCGCCTTGAAAGCACTGCCATCCCAACTGGTCTCAAGTGCCAAGGTGCGAAACTTGATGGCGTATTGTGCCACAGATATATTGCTCTGGTGGAGATCCAAGAGAGAGTACTCTGCAGCAGAAGCGCGGCCAGAGGTCCCAAAAACAGAATATAAAGCAGAAATTAAGGCACCAGCATCGTTCAGGAGTTGAACACTCTGTTCCAAAAGGGGAGAGACCCAGGCTAGGGTCTTGTCTTTCAATAAAGAAATGATAAAAGTGACCTTTGACTGATGAGACTGGAAGGTGTGAGGATCATTGCAAAAGTGCAGCCTGCACTGGTTGAGAAAACCCCTACAGTCGGTAGTACCATCATACTTGTCAGTTGTCAGGTAATGGTATCTGGGATATACTTCCAGAAGCAGGTGAAGAAGCTGCAGCACTAGCAGCAGGGACCGACTGTGTAACAACAGGAGCAGCATTCTTCTCTGCAACCAGTGAGGAGAGCATAGCGGTTATAGCCTCTAGTTTAGAATCCACACTCTGCAAATGTTTGGTATGGGATCCCAGCATCTGTCCCTGAAGAGTGACTGCTCTTGCTACCTCATTTGGGTTCATGGCTCAAGTATAATGTAATGCTTGTGGGATATCTCTCTATCAGACCAAACTTGGCCAGTAGTGTTCTTATCCCGGCGTCAAGTGGAATGATAGGAAATATCCCAGAGCAGAGTAAGTTAGTGAAATGAGGTAAGCAGTACTCACGGTAGACAGGGTAGTCCTTCAGGGCAATAAGAAGAAGACAGAGAATGGTCAAAAGAGGCTGAGTCCAGCAACAGGAAGGCAATCCAGCACTAAAGCAGTTCAGGGGTGAACCAATAGAAAGAACTGGAACAGGCGGATATCAGTATCAAAAAAAATCCAGCAGTGTAACAGTTTAGGGGTAAACCAATAGAATGGTCAGACAGACAGACTTCGGGAACAATATGGCAATCTAGTAGTTCAGGGGTTAAGTAAGCAGGGTGGTCAGATGGGCAGAGTTTGGGAACAATATGGCAGTCCAGTAGTTCAGGGGTTAAGCAAGCAGAGTGGTCAGACAGGCAGAGTTCAATATCAGTATGGCAATCCAGCAGTTCAGGGGTTAAGCAAGCAGAGTGGTCAGATAAGCAGAGTTTAAAAACAGTATAGCAATACAGCAATTCAGGGGTTAAGCAAGCAGAGTGGTCAGACAGGCAGAGTTCAGTAACAGTATGGCAATCCAGCAGTTCAGGGGTTAAGCAAGCAGAGTGGTCAAACAGGCAGAGTTCAATATCAGTATAGCAATCCAGCATACAGCAACACAGCACCCAGGAGAACACGAGGCAACACCTATACTTGGGCAGTGTATGTAAGCACTGCAGGTACTTACATAGGCGCTGATTCGCACCAAGCAGCTGAAAGGATCCGGCTTCAGAGGAAGAGATGTGCGGCAATGACGTCATTGCCGCACGCTCACAGGAACCGCCACATCCCTGGCAAAAGCCAGAGCAGCAACCACCGCATCCTTGGCAACAGCCAGGGTGGCACAGGAAGCGGTGTGACAATTATACTGTTAGAGCAATGCAATATTGATGATGATAGATGAAAATAACTGTACAGGGAATGAACAGTAAATGCTAAGAAAAACAATCAATAATTTTGGTACTATCTTTTATTGTTTAATAAATTGAATTATGAAAACTTATATCCAAGTTTAATATATTTGTCCAGGAACATTGGGGAAATCATATGAGAAATAAGGAGGAAGAAAGAAACCCCCAGGAGGAGGACTGAATCCTACAGATGAGTCAGAACACAAAGTTCCTAGCCATCCTAGTGGAGGAAAGTCAAGGAATATGACTTGAATGTGAAAATCAATAGCCTCAGCCTATCCTTTAAATAACTGGTATCAGAATCCATTAACATTCCCAACAAATAAACAGTCAACATACTGCCGTTCTGCAAACCAGTCCTTAAGCTACTTAGGGCTCAGATGTGCAAAGGGAATAGGATGAGTAATCAGATACATACACAAAATGCAATGCAATTAGAGTTTCACTTGAGAATATTTAGCCACTGATGCTTAGCATCTTACAGAACATATCAGGTTAAAATGGGCCATGAAAAACCTACAGTTTTACAGCATCTGGCTAAATAGCAGAAAACACTACAAAATATATCAATAATGTACTGGCCTTGATGTTAAGTTCCAAAGAGCTCCCCTTATTATATTGTGTTTATAATACATTAATAATATAACTAATGTGTATTAGTAACTAATATGTGTTTCACTACAGAAACAAGCATTTGTGAGAAAAATACAAATGGTTGCACTACCTTGACCTCTGTGAAGTGTCTGTTGCTTTGTCTCAATGAAATAAAAGATGTCAATAACATCTTACTATATTCTGAAATATTTACTCCATTCTGCTACATAACTAAATATTTTCTAAAAGTTTTAACCATTAAATTTACTTGCCACCCCCACCAGCACCTCGTCATCTGCCACCTTCTCCCCCAGCACCATTACAGACAAACACCAGAACCTTTGTCACCTCCTGTGTTCACACTACTGCTTCAGGAACCTGACCTGCCATCACTACCACTACCTGACCCATCTAATTTCACCCTACCTCTTGCCACACAGCCTGCTTCCATCCTGTTTGCTGTCAAATTGGAAACCGCTGCTCTGGAAGTCCTTATGGGTTAGGTGTTAAAAACTGAATAAAACCCTTCTCACAAGGCCTATAACCCAGAAATATAACTTACTGTGAGTCTGAGACTCTCTTCTGTCATTTTTGGAGTTGTCCTGGCATTGTTAGAGCTATATTACAAGTGGACCACAATCAACAACACAATTTTGCTCAACTTTGCACAAATAATAATGCATATTCTTTAGCATACCATTACTATTAATGGATAGCAAGTGCTATTAGCAGGCTCATTTCACTTGTATTACAAGTGTGCTTTTTGAGACCTGAAGTCAACCATTATTGCTTGACAGCTTGCACAATAAAACACATGAAAATTCTATGTAAATAGATGTTAAAAGTTATATTTAAAGGGACAGTAGACCCCAAAATTTTGTTTTCCATTAATTAAAAATTTGATAAATAAATAATAATTCATAAATATACATGTGCTACAACTTTTTTTTAGGAATAAGCAAGTAAAGTGGACTTGAATATATAATCATTTCCAAGTTCTCCTTGATACTCATTATTCATGTTGTATCACTGAGGGCTACCTGGGTGCCAGGCTTGTGAACATGCACAGGAGAGCACGCATTCACAGTACCCTATCCTTAACGTCACGGATAAAAGGACATTGAGTTATCAGCTTTGCACTGTATAAAGTATAGGTCATGTGACTGACACACTATTTTTAAGTTCCGCCAGACTCCACTGAAGTAACGTTTCTACTAATTGGCCCTGATGGGCCCTCCAGATGTGTGAGCCCAGCTCAAATGAGACATCTGCTCTGCGTTTCCCCCTCATACTTATGATTTTGAGGACTCTTCAAGAGTCCTTTTACACAATTCCAACCACTGTTGTATTTTTTTGCCCATTTCCAGCATGCTCCTTTTATTATAGAATAAAAAGAATATGTTAAGAAATGTTAACATGAATTCCTTTCCTTCCTTTTTTCCATATTCTCCTTTTCAGTCTTCCTTAGACACATATGCATTTACCATGTGTTAATTCCACTCTAATAGCTTCTGTCATTTATTTTCTTTCTTCATCTTTTGTTTCAAACCACCACCTTTAGAGTCTAAGCTCAATGTCCTTTTTACGTGCATAAGGTACATTTACTAATGACTGTCAGTCAAGGGCAGAGTTCTTTTATCTTTTTCTTCAAGTTTGTTAAAAGATTTATTGTCACTATCTCATGTATGTAATTTAGTGCTGTATAAATTGTTGAAGATAGATGTAAAATGTTGAAGCTTTATAATAACAAGATAATGATGTAAATTACTTTTTATATAAGCCATTCGATAGCCATGCTGGAATGGCTTCTTAACCTCAAAGTATCTTTTACTTATGTCATAAAGATCCAACAATTGCTGGCTACACTGGAATAGTGTAGGGCGGGTATTCCTTAATACCCGAAAAGTTTTTTAAACTGCATAGAAACTCGTAATGCTAATCGATTAACAAATATCAAATAGACACTGATAGAAAATATCTTAATAGAATACCTGTTGATACAAGGCTAACGCTTAACAAAGTACGATATAAATTATAACCAGTATACTTAAATCGCTCTTGTAGCATCAAGTCAAACACTGGTGAGGTGTCCTTGCAATTTTGAATTGTGCTTAACACAAACGCATCACTATGAAATGATTGTGGTTTCATATCTAAATAATAGAAAATGAATATAGTGAACAGCCCAAGTTGATAGTTTAGATTTCTTTACCGTGGTTACAGTAATTATAATAGAAACACAATTGAGTAGATCAAATACTCGACACCCTAGAATCGCCTCATGATGACTCAGATATATTAGTTAAGACTCTGTGCTGCTAAAACCAGCGGTATAAAAAATTTTAGTAGTAACAATTTTCTATAAGTGGTAACTATTATGTTGTTTATCCTTTAGTATAACAGTAATCTGAATTAAAAAGTAAGCACAACGCACTGATCTGTTTTGAATCATTTGAAATGAGATATATCAACTGTTGTAAAAACACATATTTGGCGAATTGACATAAAAGATCCATTACAAAATTTAAAACCAGGACCATTTACAACAGTAAACATTGCTCAACCATTTGCATTAAAACTTCCGTTTTGAGAACAACTCCTGAGCTCAAATCTACACTGTCACATCAGCTGATAAACTATGAGACACAGAATATAAGTCCTAATAAGTAGCACTAAACCATAATGCTGAAAATATATGGTGCCAAACTTTTAGACTAATTTTGAACTAATGTGTGCTCAAGTAGCAATTTAAAGAATATTTAAATTATAAGACGGTGTAAGATAGAACGATTTGGGCACACCAACTTACCAAGTAGTATAAATACTTAGATCAGTGTCAAGTACATACACCAATGTAGAAAATTCTAAGCAACCATATAATAATCCTTGATAAGTAAAAAAAGCTCAACAATAACCCAGGGGTTGTGCTGTACGGACCTTATTGTATTGCAATAAAAATATGGATTAGAATTCACCCAATGAGTGTTAACTTTACACAACTATTTGTAGAACTAATTTCATCAGTGTTAACCTATTAATCTCAGAGGTTAGATTTCACATAGTCCTGTGAATTTAATCTCACTAACCACAAAAGGAGCACATTTACTAACGTAGAAACACGATTGCATCATAACTTATTCAAGTTGTATTGGAATTCTAAAACTCCAACAGTATGATCAGATATTAAAACACAAGCAACTGTAACAAGTTATGCTTAATAACTATACCCCAGGTTATTCTCTTAAGCGTACTCCCTTGTTTATATTTAAAGTTTGGGGGACACCACCAATTAACAGCAGTAGATATCTGCAATAGAGGAGTCCTATATGATAACTAACAAGTGAAGTTATAATACCAATAAAGAATAATGGACGTTGCAGTATTAAACTACTAGCAGAATAAATTCCTAATGCTGTTTACCAATCTCATATTCAATCTCAGACGTAGAGATAACGTCTCACAATTAGGTACACTACCAGTGCCTAAACAGTATTGAATTAAATGCAATTTTGAGTCTCTGTGATTTTAATAATTACACACACACACATATAGAATGTTTTATGAACAAGTATAGAGAATACAAGTTATGTTTTCATTTTCTAAACCCCCCACTTTCTGTTCTTCTCTTGAATATGATGGTTTCTATTTAAGGGGTGTTAGAAGTGCTATTAAAGTGCATTCTTCTGAGTCAAAATCCCCCTGAGGGATCCTTTTGGCTTATCTTTCAAATTGTTTTTGTGCACAAGCACTCTAGCTCACAAGATAAAATTTTAATTAATTCAGATAGAGCAACCCCATTACATTTGTGTAGTGCTATTGCTACTTTTTTCCTTGCACACTGGAATATGCGTTAGATCATTTTGCTATTGCATCACTATTTAAAAGTGCTTGCTTAGAACTAAGGCCCACATTTATTAAATTCCATGGACAAGGTTCACTCCCGGGAATCTATCCACCCAGCATTGTGCTGTTAACATTGCATGAACCAATGCTCATTCAGCTATAGTAAAAGTGTATCCCAGCGCCACCTGTACCTTATATGCCTGTGGCGGTGATACCTAGCTATCACCTTGTGAAAGATAAATGTAAAGAGTATGCCCAGGCGCCAGCAATACGAAGGCTAAGGTAAAAAGTGGGGTTTGGATTGTATTACATAAAGGTATTTATTAATACAGAATAAAATATAATAAAATCACAAAATTCAAATATAAAATTTAAAATTCACAAATGCATGGATCCACGCTGAATTAATATAAAAACATAGTAGATAACAATTAAGGATATAGTAGATAACAATAAAAATGCTGTCAGTGAATGCTGGTACAGTAGGTAATGTAAAGGAATTAATTTACAAAAAAATGTGTCACACGTGTCTCAAAAAATGGTGTCCAAAAAATGGTGTCCAAAAAGTATGTGAGATGTATAAAAAATCCAAGAGAACTCCAAATATCCAATCCTAGTGTGATAAAAAGTGAAAATAGAAACAATGTCTAGAAAAAATAACAAAGCTGCGACTGTGTTGCAAACTGTGGAAAAAAGTGTCAATCCTGAGAAGTGGTTAATCCAAAATAAGGTGGTTCTAGTGCTTGTCTCTTGATTCCCAGATGCCCCTAGAGGCCCTGGCCTCTATATAAGATATGAAAAAGGTGGAAAAGGAAAAACACGGGAAATAATAACAAACAAACTTGCTGCAAAAAACGGACTTGCTGCGAAAATACCTGTGGAAAAAGAATAAAAATACAATGTGTAGAAAAGTCACAGATACACTTTCTACTGAAATAAGGCTTACCAGGTCAACGCGTTTCGGCCCTCTCTGGGCCTTTATCAAGACTGGTATTTACAAGAGTTTGGTAGCCTTTTATAGCAGTTGGTTTATGTTACCGGAAATGGTCGGAAATAACCGTTTCCGGTTTGTGAATGTGTTCTAATCATTCAAAATGGATATAATCAAACTTTTAGGTATAGTGGCTAATAGACTTATGTGGTATAAAAAGTATATTAGCCCAAAAGAGGCTTTCAAAAACCTTCGTATGTGAGTGTCAACTCCGTATATTATTTATAGTTAAAAGCGATACCGCTTGACGTCACTTCCGGTGGGTATTACTGCGGCTCAGAATTATGGCTGCATAATAATCTACTTGTAACTCCGTTTATGATATGTCCATCTTAAGATCTATTATCGATCTTGCTTTGTGATACATATGTAATCTGGATCACTTTGCCATAATAAAAACTTTTTTGCTTTTTTGCTTTACGCTTTTTGTCTGATTCCTATTGGTCTATATGGAAAAGCCCCATTGGTCGTGACGTCGTGCCTAAGTATTGTTAATGCGCCTGGGTACAAGACGGTCTATTAAAATAGATATCAACAAAAAGAAAATGTGAAAGAATAATTGAAACTTTGTGCTGTGGCGGATTGTAAAGAATGGATGTTTAACAAGGCTTATTATATAGGTATATTCTTTAAATACACAATATTTTGACTATTGTCCTAACAGAGGGTTTTCCTAAAATATTAACTAAGATGAGGTTTGATCGGTAATAGGGATAATCTTACTTGAATGGGAGAAATAAAAAGGAGGAGCAAAAAGGGAGACGAGAGAAAAAGTTTGTTTTCATAGGGTGTAGAGATTTTCGTTTTTACTTGCTAGCACAAATCTAATTAACGCTTTAAAGAAACCGTTCTTGATGTAAAAAGTACAGACCTTCATCTGTCTATTAGGCTAAAGTGTTAACATTCAAACATAGTATTCCTATGTTTCTAGTATTAGCCACTTGGTGAGATTAGGGGTGAGTTTAAATACAGATATTTATCTTTTCTAACTATAGATTCTCGTCTCTATAAACTGGACTATTTTCAATTAGGATATAAGTATTCTACTATTTGCGATCAGATGAAATAGAACAGTTATTTGGGGTTTATCTTGGAGGGAATTTATTTGCACAATTTGCAGAGGCCATTCTGCTTATTATATCTTAATCAAAGCATTCGCATTGCTCTTATAAAGGTTTTTTGTGGAATACTAACTTATCCACCAATTTGGATCTAATCCTACAATGGAATTATGCTAATATCGAATATGTAAATACAGGGAGTGCAGAATTATTAGGCAAGTTGTATTTTTGAGGATTAATTTTATTATTGAACAACAACCATGTTCTCAATGAACCCAAAAAACTCATTAATATCAAAGCTGAATAGTTTTGGAAGTAGTTTTTAGTTTGTTTTTAGTTATAGCTATTTTAGGGGGATATCTGTGTGTGCAGGTGACTATTACTGTGCATAATTATTAGGCAACTTAACAAAAAACAAATATATACCCATTTCAATTATTTATTTTTACCAGTGAAACCAATATAACATCTCAACATTCACAAATATACATTTCTGACATTCAAAAACAAAACAAAAACAAATCAGTGACCAATATAGCCACCTTTCTTTGCAAGGACACTCAAAAGCCTGCCATCCATGGATTCTGTCAGTGTTTTGATCTGTTCACCATCAACATTGCATGCAGCAGCAACCACAGCCTCCCAGACACTGTTCAGAGAGGTGTACTGTTTTCCCTCCTTGTAAATCTCACATTTGATGATGGACCACAGGTTCTCAATGGGGTTCAGATCAGGTGAACAAGGAGGCCATGTCATTAGATTTTCTTCTTTTATACCCTTTCTTGCCAGCCACGCTGTGGAGTACTTGGACGTGTGTGATGGAGCATTGTCCTGCATGAAAATCCTGTTTTTCTTGAAGGATGCAGACTTCTTCCTGTACCACTGCTTGAAGAAGGTGTCTTCCAGAAACTGGCAGTAGGACTGGGAGTTGAGCTTGACTCCATCCTCAACCCGAAAAGGCCCCACAAGCTCATCTTTGATGATACCAGCCCAAACCAGTGCTCCACCTCAACCTTGCTGGCGTCTGAGTCGGACTGGAGCTCTCTGCCCTTTACCAATCCAGCCACGGGCCCATCCATCTGGCCCATCAAGACTCACTCTCATTTCATCAGTCCATAAAACCTTAGAAATATCAGTCTTGAGATATTTCTTGGCCCAGTCTTGACGTTTCAGCTTGTGTGTCTTGTTCAGTGGTGGTCGTCTTTCAGCCTTTCTTACCTTGGCCATGTCTCTGAGTATTGCACACCATGTGCTTTTGGGCACTCCAGTGATGTTGCAGCTCTGAAATATGGCCAAACTGGTGGCAAGTGGCATCTTGGCAGCTGCACGCTTGACTTTTCTCAGTTCATGGGCAGTTATTTTGCGCCTTGGGTTTTCCACACGCTTCTTGCGACCCTGTTGACTATTTTGAATGAAACGCTTGATTGTTGGATGATCACGCTTCAGAAGCTTTGCAATTTTAAGAGTGCTGCATCCCTCTGCAAGATATCTCACTATTTTTTACTTTTCTGAGCCTGTCAAGTCCTTTTTTTAACCCATTTTGCCAAAGGAAAGGAAGTTGCCTAATAATTATGCACACCTGATATAGGGTGTTGATGTCATTAGACCACACCCCTTCTCATTACAGAGATGCACATCACCTAATATGCTTAATTGGTAGAAGACTTTCGAGCCTATACAGCTTGGAGTAAGACAACATGCATAAAGAGGATGATGTGGTCAAAATACTCATTTGTCTAATAATTCTGCACTCCCTGTATATCTGAAAACATATATGAAAATATATAAGAATATACCTATATAATAAGCCTTGTTAAACATCCATTCTTTACAATCCGCCACAGCACAAAGTTTCAATTATTCTTTCACATTCTCTTTTTGTTGATATCTATTTTAATAGACCGTCTTGTACCCAGGCGCATTAACAATACTTAGGCACGACGTCACGACCAATGGGGCTTTTCCATATAGACCAATAGGAATCAGACAAAAAGCGTAAAGCAAAAAAGCAAAAAAGTTTTTATTATGGCAAAGCGATCCAGATTACATATTACATATGTATCACAAAGCAAGATCGATAATAGATCTTAAGATGGACATATCATAAACGGAGTTACAAGTAGATTATTATGCAGCCATAATTCTGAGCCGCAGTAATACCCACCGGAAATGACGTCAAGCGGTATCGCTTTTAACTATAAATAATATACGGAGTTGACACTCACATACGAAGGTTTTTGAAAGCCTCTTTTGGGCTAATGTACTTTTTATACCACATAAGTCTATTATCCACTATACCTAAAAGTTTGATTATATCCATTTTGAATGATTAGAACACATTCACAAACCGGAAACGGTTATTTCCAACCATTTCCGGTAACATAAACCAACTGCTATAAAAGGCTACCAAACTCTTGTAAATACCAGTCTTGATAAAGGCCCAGAGAGGGCCGAAACGCGTTGACCTGGTAAGCCTTATTTCAGTAGGAGAGTGTATCTGTGACTTTTCTACACATTGTATTTTTATTCTTTTTCCACAGGTATTTTCGCAGCAAGTCCGTTTTTTGCAGCAAGTTTGTTTGTTATTATTTCCCGTGTTTTTCCTTTTCCACTTTTTTCATATCTTATATAGAGGCCAGGGCCTCTAGGGGCATCTGGGGAATCAAGAGACAAGCACTAGAACCACATTATTTTGGATTAACCACTTCTCAGGATTGACACTTTTTTCCACAGTTTGCAACACAGTCGCAGCTTTGTTATTTTTTCTAGACATTGTTTCTATTTTCACTTTTTATCACACTAGGATTGGATATTTGGAGTTCTCTTGGATTTTTTATACATCTCACATACTTTTAGGACACCATTTTTAGGACACCATTTTTTGAGACACGTGTGACACATTTTTTTGTAAATTAATTCCTTTACATTACCTACTGTACCAGCATTCACTGACAGCATTTTTATTGTTATCTACTATATCCTTAATTGTTATCTACTATGTTTTTATATTAATTCAGCGTGGATCCATGCATTTGTGAATTTTAAATTTTATATTTGAATTTTGTGATTTTATTATATTTTATTCTGTATTAATAAATACCTTTATGTAATACAATCCAAACCCCACTTTTTACCTTAGCCTTCGTATTGCTGGCGCCTGGGCATACTCTTTACAATGCTCATTCAGCCAAAGCCCTTGCTCTTGAGCAACCTATTGTGTGAGAGCAGGACTTGTTGATCTTCCCGACTCTTAGCAAGATAATTTAACTCCACCCTTGAGGTGATGGAAAGGCTAAATAGTAGCAGTCTTAAGCCCGCAGCTACTTAACTAGCATTTCAGCCAGCTTGGGCCCCGAAGCTTTGTAAATGGGATCCTATGTGTTCAACACCCCAAAAGGTGTTAGACACATAAAACTTGATTACAAGTGGAGCATATAAATGGTAGTGATGTGGGGCAGAAACATCACTTGACAGCAAACTACATTGTTCCCTGAGCTATCATTAACAATCCACTTGTAATCTAGGCTATAGTTCTCTGCAAGGACAATAGTAAAATGGCTTAGTACATTAGAACATTTTATGAACCTTTAAATAGATACAAGTAACATTTCTCTTTGAAATCATGGCCCCTTGCTCTTAATAGTGGCCTAGAAATAGGCTGAGACTCCTGGGTAGTCTAGGCTTATGCACAATGGAATTTCTACTGAGAATCAGGGTGTGGGGAGGGGTCAGAGATATTAGCAGCATAAAGTGGCATAAAAGTCATATTTGTAATGCACAGTAGTAAATGAGTGCATGTATGGATAGCACAGGCCATGCTTACCGCTAATTTTACAAGAGGTGAGTTATGTCTAGCGCACAAGTGCAACACAAAATAAGTGTAACATTTTGCGCACTTGACGACCTGAAGTAAAGTGTTAAGGCTAGAATAAAACTATACATATATACACAAGCACACACAGACACTCACATATATACACATGCATATATACACACACAAACACATATATATATATATATATATATATATATATATATATATTTATATACAGTATGTATATATATTTATATATATATATATATATATATATATTTATATATACACATATACACACACACATATAAATACACACAAATATAAATACACACACATACTGTATATATATATATATATATATATATATGTATATATATATACACACACAAACACACATATATATATATACAGTATGTATATATATTTATATATATATATATACATATTTATATATACACATATACACACACACATATAAATACACACAAATATAAATACACACACACATACTGTATATATATATATATATACACCCACACATACAAACAGACATATACACATGCATATACATACACACACATACATATACACACACAGACATATATTCACACACACACACACACATACACACACACATATACATACACAGACATATGTACGCACATACATAGGGTTGCCACCTCGGCCATGTTTTCCTGGACACTTATGAGTTACACATGCTGCAGGGTGTGCTGGGAGGAACATGTATTGTGTTTCTGGACAACACTATTCATATTCCTCCCTGCACACCCTGCAGCATGTGTAACTTATAAGTGTTCTGTATTTTAAGGGACAGGTGGCAACCCTACATATACACATATAGACACACAAACATATATACACACACACATATATACAAGCACAGACATATATATATATATATATATATATATATATATATATACGTATACATACACATACACACACACACAGAGACATTTATACTCACACATACATATACACACACACACACAAGCAAACATCTTACTTTCAACTTGTGCTATGGAAGTAAAATTGGGAGTACTAACATTTTTATGCTCCAATAATAATCTAGACTATTGTTTGATGTCACCTCCACTTGGATCATGCAGAAATATATTTTTAATGACTATAATTTTTAATTAATGGCATTTTATTTTTAAAAATGTTACCCTTACATTTCTGTTTATCAGGTGTTAGCTGTCAGTACATATGTGATCCTGATTTTTACTTAAATGAGTGCAGTGAGGTCATCACAGCATTTGTATCTCTGCAGCAAGAGGAATTTTGTGCCTATAAAAAGCTTGGATGTCAATACAATTTGAACTGCATTTAGATCACACCAAAATAATTTATTGTAGAAATAAGGCTATACAATGCTTGGATTTATTGGGATCTAGCAGATAATGATTACCTATATTATATTTGCCGTAAAGTCATTAACCATTCTGTTTCTGTAGTTTTGTAGCAGTAGTCAGAAATTATAGAACCAAATATATTTGAATGATAGACAGTACAGAATATGGGCTAGATCTAAATGTGGTTGAACTGGGTTACTGTATAGCAACATCTCTATTATAATCTATTAATCTTAAATGAACATAACAGTGCTCAATAAAGGGATAGAAAACCCCCAAATTTCCTTTCATTATTTGGATAGAACATACAATTTTAAACAACTTTCCAATTTACTTCTATTATCAAAGTTGCTTCATTTTCTTGTTATCCTTTGCTGAAGGAACAGTATTGCACTACTGGCAGCTAGATGAACAATCTTGTTAGCCAATCTTAAGAGACAAATGTGTGCAGGCACTAATTAGCAGCTAGCTCCCACTAGTGTAGGCTATGTGCATATTCTTTTTCAACAAGGGATACCAAGAAAATTAAGTATTTTTGAAAATAGAAGTGAATTTAAAAGTGTCTTAGAAATAACATGCTCTATCTGAATCATACACATTTAATTTTGACTTTCCTATCCCTTTAAGTAAAAACAGATGTTAAATCAAAGTAAACATGAAAAGAAACAGAATCTGTAAAAAAAAAACAGCAAACAACTTACTTATTGTCTTGAATAATAAGCACTTAGAATTTCTCATTGTAGACACTGCCCTCAGGGAGATAGAAGAGACATTTTTTGAACTTAAAGGGACACTGAACCAAATTTTTTTCTTTTGTGATTCAGATAGAGCATGCAATTTTAAGCAACATTCTAATTTACTCCTATTATCAAATGTTCTTAATTCTCTTGATATCTTTATTTGAAAAGCAAGAATGTAAGTTTAGATGCCGGCCCATTTTTGGTGAACAACCTGGGTTGTTCTTGCTGATTGGTGGATTAATTTAACCGACCAATAAACAAGTGCTGTCCAGGGTCCTACACCAAAAATACCTTAGATGCCTTCTTTTTCAAATAAAGATAGCAAGAGAACGAATAAAAAATTGATAATAGGAGTAAATTAAAGAGTTGCTTAAAATTGCATGCTCTATCTGAATCACGAAAAAAAAATTTGGGTTCAGTGTCCCTTTAAGTTGCATTCTGCCACTTCTGAGCATGAGCAGTAAGTTAGTAAGTTAGCTCAAGTTATTCTAAAAGATTTATGACATGTAGCTAGGTAAGCCTTCCTGTAGAAACCACAACCTTCTTGTAGGGCTGTGACAGAAAGTATTGAACACTGCAAAAATGAAGTTTAAAAAAAAAAAGAAAAGGTAAAATCCTTTTAAACTGATGAATAATTAATAACTAATTGGTGCTTTTTTATCACAACGAAGAAATAGACCATTTAATGTCCCTTTAAGCAATAAAAAGTAAGCGTCACAAAATTACATAGCACAAGACATTTAGGATGCAGATAGAGGCATCCTTTACTCCTTTGGATGTGCAGATGCTTCATTTAACCCTTTGAGTGCTAAGCACTTTCCCACCTGGGTGCTAAGCTGATTTTTTTTATTTATTTTTTACTTTTATGTTTTTACATAAAACATTTTTTAACTTTTTTTTTTACAGATTCTCAAGACGTATACTATTGGAAAGGTTAGGCGATTACCTTTCCAACAGTGTGTCTTGGGGGTCTTTAGCTGCTTAGATGCCTGAGATACAGGCTCCTAAGCAGCATGCCCCCTTTCCCTATACTTTGAATTGTCCATTTTAAATAAAGTTGCGCAGTGACATCATTGCTCGTAACGTCACCGTGCAAAACGTGAAGCCCCGGCAATGCCTGTCAATATACAGGCACGATCGCCAGGGTAGGAGAGGGTGGAAGCCTCCAGATCTCCCTCAAGATGGGAGAGTGCTAGCACTGGCTCTGAGCTGTCGTTAGCACCGGAGTGAGACAATTTGAGACGGCTCAGAGCCGTCGTTAGCACTCAAGAGTTTAAGGAGTACCTGTGCAGCTTCATGCTATTAAAATAATGACAGCATAGCTCCTGGACCCCACATAATCCATTTTAATTAATGCAAGACGACTATTGTAGTTTATTTAATGAGGTTTCACATTTAAAAACAATTTAATCATCCATCAACCCCAACATCGGCATTCTAATCAGAGAACATGTTTATATAGTTGTTTCTCCAAGATTGTTTGACTTTTTAAATTCTGAAACTTGTCCTCTTGAAAGCCAGCAAATAAACCTGATTTTTTTTAAAATTAAAAATGAAAATCAAAATTAAAAAATAACGAAAATAAAAGTAAAACTATAAAGCCACACAACTATAATTCTGAATAAAGTAGTAATACAGCTATTTCCCTATTTAAGGGGGAACCTTTTATGGCAAGGAGTTAATGAGGTCTTAAAGAGTTAAGTAGCAAGAGATAAAACCCTGGGTATCCTAAAGTACTTTGTCCAATTAGTTTTACAGATTGACAAATAAACTGCCATTTTGGAGGCTATTCTAATGATAAATGTTCAACATCCAGAATTCCATCCAGTTAATGTCACCTACATGCCTCCTCTATGGGATGTGCATGCATTTCGGTGCAATTTGTTTTCTGTATGACTCTAGGATAACTCAGCATTTTCTATTATATAGACAATTAAAAAAATTATATAGCTTAAATCTAACTCATAGCATGATGGTAATATTGGGGTGCATATTATTTGGATATGAGCAACAGTCCAATGGTAAGCTATAATAGTTATTTTATTTTAATAGTGTTGAGTATGTTTCAAACTTTCCTTTAATATTGGACCTATTTGTCTGGTGATGCACCAGTATGCACCACTTCATTAAGGGCCAGATTACAAGTGGATCACTAATTAATGCTCTCCCTCAAGCGTTAACTGCACTAAAAGTAAGCTTTTTGCACTCGTCGGGTTGAGCTCATATTATGAGTTGAAAATAAAATGTTTTCGCTAACCTGACTAGCGCAAAAAGCTAGACTTACAATATTGCGTGTGCATTCACGTATTCCCCCATAGAAGTCAATAAATGAAAAAAAGTGGGAAAAAAACTATCACCCCACTCTAGCACAAACCCGATCGCATATTCTCATGTGCACTAATCCAACATGAAAATATAAATATTTCACATTCCAATGTTCTTCACATAGCAGAATATGTTCTATTTATTCACAAATAAATATTTCTGCATATATCTGTTTTTTTGTACAATATCTCTCTCTCTCTCTTTTATTCACAAATAAATATTTCTGCATATATCTGTTTTTTTGTACAATATCTCTCTCTCTCTCTCTCTCTCTCTCTCTCTATATATATATATATATATATATATATATATATATATACCTTTTTATATATATATATATATATATATATAGGGTTGAAAAGGATGCACTCGCCGGGTCTTGCAAAATAGTGTATTTAATACATAACAGTATAGTAATGTTTTGGGGTAATTAGCCCCGTCCTCAGACCATATTACAAACATTAAAAATAGTGAAATATATAACCTTACCCTCCACCAAGCGTGAACTACGAAACCGGAAATGGCCATGGCGTTCTTCCTGCACCACTGCACAGGTCTGGGGGTAGTCATGGCAACCGGTAAAAACATTCCCTATTCAGTGACAGCGTTTACTCCGGAACTAACAGGCACGCCCATCTGCACTGTCAGATTTGTTTTTCCATCCCAATATCAGGATGTTTCGTCATTATATAGATGACCTTTTCCTAATTTGGGATGGCACTGTACAGGATCTACAACTGTGGTTTCAACTTTTGAATGAGACTCGCCCCACTCTGCAATTTAAAATGCAGTACAGTGAAGTATCTGTGGACTTTTTGGATCTACGAATCTACTACTCTATTTCGTAAACCCACAGACAGGAATTCTCTGCTACAGGCCACCAGTTGTCATCCTCCAGCCGTAAAAAAGGCCCTGCATATTTCACAATTTAAAAGAGTTGTTAGGAACAATAGCGATTCAGCCCAAACAAAAAAACAGCTACTTTACTTACTAAATGAAAACAAGATTCCTACAGCGTGGATACACGGAACAATATCTGAATAGTCATCTGAAACAATTTTGGGACCTGTCACAAGATTAAGCTCTGCAGGCTACTACCAACAAATCCAATACTGATAGGATGACATACCTGACCACTTTTACTGTAGACAAGCAGGGTCTTCCATCAGTCTTAAAGAAAGACTGGAACATTGTACAGTCTGACCTCACTCTCCCCTTCACCAGTATGGGACCACGCAGAGTGAGCTTTAGAAAATCAAGATCTATTCGGGACACTCTGGTCAAGGTAGACCCCGTTAGATGTTATAAGAAACAGACCTGGCTTAACACACTGAAGTGGGGTTGCTACAAGTGTCTGGGATGTACTACCTGTAATGGTTTAAGTTCCACAAAAATTTTTGTACATCCTCATACCAACAAAAAGTTTACTATTAAACACCGGGTGACCTGTACCACTGAATACATAGTATACCTTATCCACTGTCCATGTGGGTTATATTATGTGGGCAAAACTATTGACGACCTACGGACCCGTATGGCCAACCACCGCACAAAAAACAATCCGATCAACCAGTTGCGAGGAATTTTGCATTGGCAGGCCATACGGTGTCAAATCTTAGGTACGTCATCATAGACCATGTCCCGAGATTAAACAGAGGAGGAGACAGAGCCAAACTCCTTTTACAAAAAGAGTCAAGGTGGATCTACACACTTAATACCCTAACACCTAAAGGGTTAAATGTAAATCTAGATTGGCACTGTTTCCTCTAGTTTGCTAAATTACCTGGTAATTATTTGTCAAATTATTTGTCAACTGTTTGGTTTAGGTATAACATCTGCCATATATATTTCACAAATTGGTCAATACTTGTAATGATCTGTAATAATATATGTACTGCCATAACATTGTAACTTTTTAACTTGTTTACAGGATTCTGTTTTTATGTCTGTTTGAATTTATCTCAATATGTTTATTAAGCATATACTACGTGTCTCCATAGGAAGCGTCACCCGGTTTCCAGGGCAACCTTTGGCACTGACAGTGCAGATGGGCGTGCCTGTTAGTTCCGGAGTAAACGCTGTCACTGAATAGGGAATCTTTTTACCGGTTGCCATGACTACCCCCGGACCTGCGCAGTGGTGCAGGGAGAACGACATGGCCATTTCCGGTTTCGTAGATCACGCTTGGTGGAGGGTAAGGTTATATATTTCACTATTTTTAATGTTTGTAATATGGTCTGAGGACGGGGCTAATTACCCCGAAATGTTACTATACTGTTATGTATTAAACACACTATTTTGAAAGACCCAGCGAGTGCGTCCTTTTCTACCCTATATGCTGCCTTTTGATGCACCCCGGGCACATTAACTACAATTGGGACAGTGAGTGCAGAGCTCTGGAATTCTTTTGTGTATATATATATATATATATATATATATATATACTGGCATAATTATATGATTAAACCCCTTATTGCTCGCACGCAAACGCTCCACTCGTAATCTAGCCCTAAATTTGAAAGAAATGAGCCAGAAAGTATGTATTCGCAACCTTTTCCTGTAAATACTAAAATATCCCGATCCATAGTTACTAAAATTTAAAAGAAAGTCACACGGTAAAATTAAAAATTAAACAGTATATTTATAACTATATTATAATTATCATTAATTTATATAGCGCTGTAAAATTCCATAACTATAGTTATCTATTTTATATATTTATATAATATACGCTTAAATAATAAAGAAACAAAGGGGGAGTGGAGGTAGTTTAAAATCTGGCTTTAACCTATGTTTTTGGCAATTGATTTCCTTGTTTTCTCTAAGAAATTAAAACAAATATAATATAGTTTTTATTTTTTTATTCCCTTCTAAAATTTATATAAATAACAAACATTTTCAACAAGAAGGGGTACTAATATATTATATTTTATAATTATCTCACTAGCTGTATACAGGTGAAGTTTGTGACGTTCACAATACAATTATTTAACTGACAGAAAAGTAATGTTACCAAACTTGAGGCAAATACAAGTTAAATAGCAGTGAAAAAATTCAGTTAAATCTGAATTTGCTGTAAACTGAGAATTTATATCACTGCTAGGTGCTGCCCTTTTAACCTTACTCACCCCTGTGAGATTCTGTATGCTAGAGAGCTTTATTATACTTTCGATATTGAATCACTTGAAATATCTGTAAAAAGCTGACTAGAAAATATCACCTGAACATCTCTATTAAAAAAAGGAAAGTATTTATATAAAAATGTCATCAGTAGCCACATCCCATTGTAAAGGGACTTTAAGCACCCAACATACCCCTGCATGCCCCAGAACTTGCAAGGGAGCATGCATCTGTCATGTGCAGCACAGTTACTTTATTTAGCTCCTCAGTTTAAGAAAATGTACTATTAAATCTAGTGAGATCACAGTAAGGTATGAACTCAGCACTGATGACGCTAATTGCTAATTACAGGTTCCCCCTGCTGATAGAGTCCTGCACTACAGCTTCATTGGTAATTTGCTTAAGAAGAAGCACTCAAAACAAAAGCTATTTTGTGTGAAATAGCTTAAAAATTATAAAAGTTGTAAAATGAAAATACATTCAGCTGTGACAGCTGTAGAACTAGCCACAATTCCCAGTTATATATATATATTTTTATATATATATATATATATATATATAGATAGATAGATAGATAGATAGATAGATAGATAGATAGATAGATAGATAGATAGATAGATATATCCAATGACACATTTCTAGTCCCAACTAGCACTCTCACTTGATGTCCGAAATACATTCATTCCACTGGTTATATGGGCCTCAATGAACTTCAAACAGCATCCTGTCTGAACAACGAGACCCCTGGGCAACAACTATGAATCTAGCCTACAGTAATCTGCAATAAAGAGGTGTATGCGGAATGTTTCAGATGAGGAGAGGGGAATGGGGTTTTGGAGGGCCAGATAATGAAAAACTCTGGAGATATACATTTCTGACTTTAATACTTTGAATGGAAAACCCTTTTTTTGAGTCATAAAAGAAAGTATAGAAAATGAATAGCATTTCTCAAAAAATGTCAAAGGTATTCCATTTGTTATTTCTAAAATTAAAGGGATACTAAACTTAATATTTTTCTTTCATGATTAAGATAGAGTATGAGATTTTAAGCACCTTTCTAATTTACTCCTATTATCAATTTTTCTTTGTTCTCATGCTATCTTGACTTGAAAAAGCAGTACTGTAAGCTTTAGAGCCGGACCATTTTTTGTTCAGCACCTGGGTAGCACTTGCTGATTTGTGGCTAAATATAGCAAACCAATCAGCAAGCTCTACCAAGGTGCTGAACTAAAAATGGGCCGGCTCCTATCCTCTTATTACTGCTTTTTCAAATCAAGATAACATGAGAACAAATACAAAATGATAATAGGAGTAAATTAGAAAGTTGCTTAAAATTGCATGCTCTATCTGAATCATGAAAGAAAAAAAATTGTGGGGTTAGTATCCCTTTAATAAAACACTCAATTTGATTAATTTAAAATATGGAAGTGAACTGCTCTCTCAAACCGGAGTGAGTACATTTGTACCCCATGTGACTGGCTCAGTTCTGGGTGCTCATCAGGCACTCACAGACAGTTATGTTTGCATTCAATGACTCGGTCAGTTAACCCCAGACAGACCTGGATGCAAAGCCCAATAGCAAAACTCACATCAAAATTTAAAATGTTGGAACTAACATCATTTTAAGTTTTTAACCTCGCTGTGTGCAATTAAGTGAATACTAGCTATTCTGTTTGTCCGAGTCCAATGCCTGTCTCTGGTTAACTGTCTGATTCACAGAATGGGAGTTTTGTTAGTGGCATGAGATATATATTTACTGTGGTTTAAGATTTTAGTCCACTTCCATGTTTTTTAAGTGCCTAGGAGAGGTTACATATGGCTGTGACTCCCTTTATTGTCCTCAGTGTGTTTTATTGAGAGCTAGCATTATGTCTGTGGATTAGAACCCTGTTAAAAGAGACATTGATGTAGTTATTAAGACTATAACCATTAGGCCAATGCTGTAACTAAATCTCCAATTTATGCTTTTTGCTGTTAACATTTAAGTTTGGTGTTGTCCATTTGGAGTGTTGTGCTTCAATTTGATTCTACTCCAAATCATCATATTAAAATTGGTGATTATCTGCAACACTAGGCATCAGAGAGTTTTGGCTTTGTGGGATAGGGACCTTAGCAGAAGTCCTATTCCCTCCTCTTATAACCTAGAACAATGAGTGGCCTTTTGTCCCCCCCGGGAATCAGACAATCTCTTTGAGATATGGTGATCACTTGCCAAACTGGGCAAACCATTTAGAATCTAAAGGACAAACCAGATTAGAAAGAGCCTCTATTAATGTAATATATATACTACTTACAACACATACATACAGTGCTTCTCAAATGACAAATGAGGGTTATTATGCCCCTGAAGGTAGCAGGTTTTAGATTCTAGAGACAGCTACAAAAAAACATCAGTTCCGCCTCCCGTGCTCTAAGTTACCTGTTAATTGGACACAGCACGAGAGGCAGGACTTATAAAAAAGACGGAACTGATTTGATCCAAGATCCGCTAAGAATGCTGAATTCTCAGTGTTTTTTTTAGCTGTAGATCATACTTGTACTGTTACTTGTCCTCTTTGTATACTATGTGCTACCTGTTACCTTATCTTGCTAGTGAAGGAGTGAGATTGATTTGGGCATTTTTAAATGAGAGCTCTGTCATTAGCTCTCTCGTATATGAGTACGGTCCTTAGTAACAGCTGCTTGTTGAATTTTCTATCACAGAACTTCACTATTTTAATTCTTTTATTTTTTTGTGGCTATGTGCAAGAACATGTGAAGATCTGAAATAATCATTCACTCTGGGACTTTATCCTTATTCACTTTTTGCTATATTTCAGTGCTCAGTGTTGTATATTACCGTTTTTTGTTCACTCTATGGGGCATATTTATCAATGTGCGGGCGGACAAGATACGACGTAGCGTATCATGTTCTCCGCACATCGATAAATGCCGTCCTTATTCACTTTGTTGTATATTACCGTTTAATGCCGTCCTTATTCCCTTTGTTGTATATTACCGTTTTTTGTTCACTCTATGGGGCATATTTATCAATGTGCGGGCGGACAAGATACGAAGTAGCGTATCATGTCCTCCGCACATCGATAAATGCCGTCAGCATACACTGTCTGCATTTATCATTGCACCAGCAGTTCTTGTGAACTGCTGGTGCAATGCCGCCCCCTGCAGATTCGCGGCCAATCGGCCACTAGCAGGGGGTGTCAATCAACCCGATCGTATTCAATCGGGTTGATTTCTGTCAAGTTATGGAACAGCAGTCTTTAGAGCGCTGCTTCATAACTTCTTTTTCCGGCAAGCTCCATACAGAACTTGACAAATATGTCCCTATATTTGTAAAGTATTTACACATAGTTATAAGTGATCATTTTAATTTATCGTTATATATTTTCTAAAATGTATTGGTTTCCTACAAAAAAATCCTCCAAAAACATATGATTTGTGTTGGTGACACAGAAAAGGCACTGAAGTTATTGTAAAAAAAAACAAACTTTTGCCCGTTTGTCTTCTAAGCAGCTTATTAAATTTGATTTGTAATGTACTGATAGGATGGTTTTGCAGATTAATAACAATTTGATCTCCTATGAAGAATTTCATAAATTTGCTCCCTATAAACTTGTCTGTAAATCTTTTCTCACTGGTCAGGTGGGAGTGTTCAGTATAACACATTGGATCATAAAACAGACCCATACTTTTCCAATTGTTTGCACCAATGACAATATAAAAAAAGTGAAATCAAAAGAATGTATATAATGTCATGTTAATCCTGTTTTTTTCTATAAAGAGAATGATATAGAAGTTCTCCGTAGCTATTACTACCAACCTCTAAACAGTAAGGGCGGCTGGTACCAGCAGATTAAAGATCATATTAAATAGCACTGACATTATGCAGTCTAAAGGGCCTGGAAGATAGGACATGATAATTTACGCTTATTAGCAGCAGAATGGACTAGATTAAAGGTAGCATGCTAAAATGGCTTCTCATTTTCTCTTTTTTGTGTGTGCGTGGAAAACTTGCAAAACCTTTTATTCACCTATTAAATTCATTATTCTATTCTCAAACTCAGATACCCACAACAGAGAGAAAGCCATCTAGTTGCCTGTCTTTATGCTGAAAGGGCATATCGCAGATTAAAGGTGCCAGCAACAGTTGAAAAGGGAGCCTCATTTAAGTCAATTCATCTCACTCCTAAGAGGGGCCTGAAAATTAATTAGCCGGCAAATTAAAATGATGAGGCCAGTGGCAAGATTCAAAAACCCCTCCTTTAAAAAAAGGGATACATTCAAAGGAATAATGTTAAACACTTTAACTGTACTTTTCTTAGACATCAAACGTTTTAGTCCCGTGTTACAAAACATGTGACAGTGAATATTCCTCCAACTTCTATTTTATAGGAGAAAGGCAGTTGGCAGCTCAGATCTGGGTTTGCCATCCTTTGGGGGACTTTTCATAATGTTAGGGAAAAAATGCTATGGTTAAATGAGCCAGGAGAAAAGGGGTAATATATTTGTTGTCACTAAAATATAATTCAGTGGTAAAAAAAAATGTTTTCTAGCATATGCAAAAATGGAATAATTTGGAACATTATTTTTTATTATGCATAGTATCAACAATAATACCAGCTTTTAAAAAAAGAAACCTGCATTAAAAATATTTTTTTAAAATAGTCATTTTGTTAGCATAGTATACAAGGTTTTGCAGTTTATGATGCACTCTTTGAAAATTTTGGTGGAATTTATGTTTCTGATCCAATTTGCTGTTGCTAATTTGTAATACAGGTGGCCCTCGTTTTACAACGGTTCAATTTACACCGTTTCAGAATAACAACCTTTTCTTCCAGTCATGTGACTGCTATTGAAAAGCATTGAGAAGCAGTGCATTTATTAAAATAGCCAGTAGGTCCGCTTGTGTTGCAGCAAAGCCAAGCAAGCTAAAATTAATCAGTTTAACCAGACCTGGGCTATCGAGCAGATTTCAAAGGAACAAGATCTTCCTGTCTATAAATCAGTCCAGATCGGAATGCATAGAAAGAATTGTTTGCAGAAAAATGCAAGTGACGTCTGTGTTGTGCGATTATTTTATTAGGTTTATAATGCCGTTTAGCAAATGTTTTTGTTAATTTAACTTAGTTTAATTATATATTCTGTGTTTTGTGATTATTTTATTAGGTTTATAATGCTGTTTAGCATTTAAAGTCTTCATTTCAAAGCTTTAAAAATAATGTATAAGGTGTAACTTATGACAATTTTGAGAGGGGCCTGTAACCTAACTCCCTCACTTCCCTTTGACTTACATTATAAAGTGGGTTTCAATTTACAACGTTTTCGATTTACAACCATTCCTTCTGGAACCTAACCCCGGCGTAAACTGAGGGCTACCTGTATGTATATATATATATATATATATATATATATATATATATATATATATTCTGTGCACTAACTAGTGCAGGGGAAAGAGAATTTGCATAACAAATTAGACACTTTATCCAGTTATGAGTTGCATTAGCTTATTTAAATTACTTTGTATATATTGTTTACAATTTTTCTTTTGTTTGTATTTTAAATGTTTGTATTTTTTAAAACTAGTTTTGTTTAAATTTGTCAGTCTTGTTAAGGCATATGGTTGGGATATTAAGGATTAAAAATGTAAAACATCTTGAAGCCATTGTTATTGGTTAGATAGATGTGCCTTTAAAGAACAGGTAGAATGTGTCACACTAGTGAATCCCCTTCCATGTGTCATTTTTAAACTATGAAATAAAAGTGTTTTTTATATACTTCACTCTCTAGGAGTAAAAGATTTTGGTGATGTTGTCTGTTATAGACAGATGTACATAAACCTGTTCTCTAATCTAAGCCATCACTGTGTGAAATGTTGCATAGTAAGTTAAATTTCAATTAAATGTAAAGGACATTAAAGGGACAGTCTAGTCAAAATTATGCTTTCATGATTCAATTAGAGCATGCTATTTTAAACAACATTCCAAGTTACTTTTATCATTATATTTGCTTTGTTCTCTTTGCATTCTTTGTTGAAAGCTAAACCTAGGTAGACTCATATGCTAATTTCTAAGCCCTTGAAGGCTGCCTCTTATCTCAGTGCATTTTTACAGTTTTCACAGCTAGACAGCACTAGTTCATGTGTGCAATATAGACAAGATTGTGCTCACTCCTGTGGATTTACCTAGGAGTCAGCACTGATTGGCTAAAATGCAAGTCTGTCAAAACTGAAATAAGGGGGCAGTCTGCAGAGGCTTAGATACAAGGCAATCACAGAGGTAAAAAGTATATTAATATAACTGTGTTGGTTAAGCAAAACTGGGGGATGGGTCATAATAAAGGGATTATTTATCTTTTTAAACAATAAAAAATCCAGAGTAGACTGTCCCTTTAAATACCCCTTGCTTTTGTATATAAATAGTGCTTGTCCCATGCTTCAGGGAGCGGCCAAAATGCAAATTCTGTAACCTGAAAATGCTGCATATAAAATATCTGCTTTTTATTCTCTCTAGGGAGTGTGGGAGTAACAATAATTTTTATTCAAATACAAGAGGTGTTTAATGTGATTTTAAGTATGATGTAGACACAGCAGTCTACCTGGGGGGAGGGGAACAAGCATCATTTTCTGATTTCACAATTAAGATTGGTGCCGCATGTGAACAGTATCTGGCACTGTACGCTTGAAACCTGTGTTTACTCTACACATTTTTACCTCTGCCATAGCACAATTTTTAATATTTGGATACCTAAAATTAAAGTCATTAAGAGAGAGCTAAAAACAATTTCAACATTTAGTAACGTTGAGCCAGATTACAAGTGGCGCACAAGCGAAAATGGGTTTATCACAGGTTTTTGCGTGAGTTGGGTTTAGTGCTCATATTACCAGTTGAAAGTAAAAACGAACACGAGAATGCAATCACAATTTACGCTAGAATGATTACTGCATTCTCAGAGCTCTGGTTAACTGTTTCAAGAAACATAAAAGTATCACAAAACACATAAAACATGCATTACAAAGTATAATTACACTTAAGATCTTTTGTTTGTTTGGGATAAACACTCACAATAACACCATCTAATAAAAATTATTTTAAAAAGAATTGCACAGAAAAAGTTATATAAGGGCTCAAAGATATGGAAATCAAAGGAATTAGAAAACAGTCAGGCAAAGCACATACGTATGAATGAATTAATATGTGTATATATGTATTTACAGACATACACATATAGACATATATATAAGTGCATTGGAGCCCTTTTCAGTTAAGTAGATGAAAACATGAAAAATCATATTTATGCAATATTCATATTTAATAAAGTGTTATGAATTTACTGTAAACATTTCACATTTCAATGTTCTGCAAATAGCAGAATATGTTAACGTATTTATAAAGAGACATTCCTATATATATATATATATCTGTATATATGTATACCTATATATAATCATGTATATATATATATATAAATATATATATATATATATATATATATATGTGTGTGTGTGTTTGTGTGTTTATAGGTATAGATATATATTCTACAAAAATACTATCAAATATATATAGACATTTGTATTTATTAATAAATAGAACATATTCTGCTATGTGAATAACATTGGAATGTGAAATATTAAGGTTAGCGCACTTGAGAGCGCACTTGAGAATATGCGATCGGGTTTGCTAGCGAGTAGGGTGTTAAGCTTTATTGAATTCAATAGGAGAATACGTTAACACTATCACTATATTATAACTCCGAATTTTTGCATGTAAGCAAAATTCTTTAACTTTCAACTTGTAACACGAGCACTACCTGACGCGCGCAAAAAGTTTTCTTCTAGCTGAGTTAGCGCCCAAGCGGGAGCATTAAATACTGCTCCACTTGTAATCTGGCCCTTTATGTGAACATTTAAATATTTACAATAACCAAAGAAGATCAGATGTAAGGTACACCATCTGTTATGCTTCTATCTGACTTGAGCATATTTTGAGAGGGTAAGAATATTTCCATAAGAAATTGGATGCATAATTAAAATTGTGGTCATGTAGCCCCCAAGAGGTAGTATATGTGTGTAGTCAGGTACTTTTCCTATTATTTAAGGCTATGCTGATGATAAATAATTTAACTCTACTCTTATAGGCTATCAGTAAT
Organism: Bombina bombina; assembly: GCF_027579735.1. NCBI lineage: Eukaryota > Metazoa > Chordata > Amphibia > Anura > Bombinatoridae > Bombina > Bombina bombina. Next base: position 209,779,632 of record NC_069502.1, read on the forward strand.
CAGCACAGGCTGAGCCGACAGCCACATAGATGAAATATGAGCTAATTGTTGGTTATTGTCATCATTCTACTTTGATAAGTCTGTGCCAGAGTATATGCACTTCTTGTATAAATATGGTTTATTTTGGAAACCCTGACACTTTATTTGTATAGGCAAATCCAAACACTTTCCTAATTCTGTGAGCCCTGTTTTTCAGGGGAACATACAGAGGATCCAGACAGGAAGCAGATGGAGCCTGTGACCCACCGACCTTCCCTGTAGCAATGCCACTACTGATTGCAGGGCCAAATATGCCCCTAGGTGTGTGAGTCTGGTCTTTGAGCTGAGACCACTGAGACCTCTGAAGTTTCACCCCTGCTTCAGAACAAAATATGGGTAGACTTGATGGTCCTTCTAGTCATTACCTGTTGTCAAAATCGTTGTATCTATGTTTCTTTATTTTCACAATTGTTACAGTTTATTCTTGTTGTCCTTTAGTGTTCACTAATAGGTAGTAGAATTCTTTCCTAGATTTTCATTTAAACCTCTGACTGCATTAATGAAGCTTCAAGCTCCTCCACATTGTTTGACCTAGAGGGGGGAAAAGAGAGGAGCTAGTTCAGAACTCCTCTGAACTAAACAGAGGGCGTGAGTTGTCACATGCCACTATATTTTGCTGGGGTTCAGTATGGTTATGACTCTAGCAGGTTATTACTCTAGCATGTATATATATATATATATATATATATATATATATATATATATAATTTAATCATTTTAGTTGTTAAAACTGCAACATTTTGCATGGATCTTAATTTGGGTATGTGAATGTTACAAACTGCTATTTGTAACTGGCCCTTTAAATGGAAAATTGCCCTGCTTCCCTGGATTTTGGAGAAGCCTATTTGCCAGCCTCCTTCCACATGACTATGGCCCCTGGAAGATTGTGCCCCTGAAAACATATTAACTTTTATTGGGTGTGTATGGCCCTTTAAGAACTGTCTGGGGACATATTGTGACTTTGGTGAACAATGCCCCTTTAAGACTATGTCCCCAGACCTGTGAAATGACTTGTCCCTGGCTTTCTCCCACTTGGTTCAGTTTCATTGTGTGCCATTAAGTGCTATGTGACAGACCCTTCGGTCAGAACTACAGAGATAACTTTGTTCAGCTTCAAGAAGCATTCTAAATACAAGTTTGCTGGGATCAGCTCTAATTAAGTTTAGTGATAAAACATTCCCATTGTCTAATCAGACTTCTAGTAGTGATAAGGTGGACTGCATTGTTTTATTGTGTGTAATGTTATCTGCTGAAGTAAATGTTGTGGCCTGTCAAAGGGAGTGTCTCTCTAATATCAAATGTGTGATGGGGGATTTTATGCCTCCCCCTGAGAGTGTCCTGTTTGCATGTAACCTCAATAAAAAGCAGGCTGTGTGCTCCAGCACTTCAGACCTATGTTGACCCTCTAACTTGAAGCTTTGACTCATGTTTGTAGGATACAGCTTATATCACTACAGGGATTGCTATGTTTTTCATACTCCCTTAGCTACAGGGATTGCTACAGAAGAAAGAGGTTCACCTACTGGAGCCTGGTCGTAGGTCCAGGGCGCAGAGCAGACGGCGAGATACCAGCCCAGCAGCGGTGGTTCATAGAGTCTGCATTACTTATGGTGGCTACGCAGCAGTTAGAGTGTCTACGGTGCTGCTGCTCCTTTGGTGAGCGCTAGGAGCATCCTTTTCTACGGTCCAACTTCCAGCCAGCCTGGAGGCAACCGTAACATTTGGCGGCAGCGGTGGGATCGCGTCCTAGCGCAAGGAGCAGCACCACAACAGCACTGGTATCGTAGGAGAGTAATTGAGGGCAACGCTAGCCACTGCGCAGCGTCCCTACCTACAGCAGCATGGAGCTGACAAGACACTTGTCAGAACCCTGTGAAGAGCACCTCAACCTGATCCGTCGCTATGAGGGCGCTGATTTCGTTCCAGAGGTAAAGAGGCGGCTAGTCCGATATGGTGCAGACCCTGCACAGGAGGTAGTCAGTCGCCTTATCCGGGAATTGGCTACTGAGAACGAAGCGGCACGAGCCTTTGAGCGCCAACTGTGGAGTTTGAGGGTATGGACACCTGGTCTCTCTCCCCAGCCACAGCATGTTCCACAGGGAGAGGAGAGCAGCGACCTCCCTCCCCAGCGGCAGTATACTGTGCAGAGGGAAGAGACAACCGGTCTAATTCCCCAACTCCAACCAGAGATACCAGAGGCAGCAGGCCTCATAGACTGGTCCTGGGAGGACCCCCAGCAGGCAGGTGGAGATGGGACCGCAGTCTCTCTACCGGCCCAACAGGGATGCTGGGCAGGTGGCCCAGATCCCCAGCGACAGACCCAGCTACAGGGAGGGGAGAGCATCGACCTCCCTCCCCAGCCGGAGTGTGCCTTCCAGGGAGAGGAGACAACCGGTCTCTCTCCCCAGCCGCAGCATGTTCCACAGGAAGCGGAGAGCATCGACCTCCCTTCCCAACGGCCGCCGGAGTATCAGGAGGAGGAGGTAAGCCAATCTCCCCCTCCCCAGCTAACTCCTAACTTGGGCCCAGGGTTAACAGTGGAAATGTTAACCCCCACTGACCCCCACGTTCCCTTTGCCACCGGGCAGGACTATGCCCCAATTCCCCCAGCAGAAGAGCTGGCATCAGGACAGAGCGCTGCTGGCCTCTGCCCTACAGACCTTGTCCTTGTTACAGGACTGGCCTGCAAACCCCTCACCCCAGCAGAAGCGCTGGCACCAGGGCAGAGTGCCGCTGGCCTCTGCCCCCCAAGTACCATCAGCTATTTGCCCAGCTGCGCCAGGAAGGCCGAGGATGCTACACTTTCATCCTACAACCTGGAACTTACAGGCCAGTACTACGTATTGTGGGGGGGCTACTTTGCTGCTAACGATTATTTGTGGGTGGGTTGCGAGACTAACTTAGGCACTGACCGGCAGAAGGTCAGGTGCCTGGTTAGTCTCCCTCCAAAAGGGGAGATATGTTACAAACTGCTATTTGTAACTGGCCCTTTAAATGGAAAATTGCCCTGCTTCCCTGGATTTTGGAGAAGCCTATTTGCCAGCCTCCTTCCACATGACTATGGCCCCTGGAAGATTGTGCCCCTGAAAACATATTAACTTTTATTGGGTGTGTATGGCCCTTTAAGAACTGTCTGGGGACATATTGTGACTTTGGTGAACAATGCCCCTTTAAGACTATGTCCCCAGACCTGTGAAATGACTTGTCCCTGGCTTTCTCCCACTTGGTTCAGTTTCATTGTGTGCCATTAAGTGCTATGTGACAGACCCTTCGGTCAGAACTACAGAGATAACTTTGTTCAGCTTCAAGAAGCATTCTAAATACAAGTTTGCTGGGATCAGCTCTAATTAAGTTTAGTGATAAAACATTCCCATTGTCTAATCAGACTTCTAGTAGTGATAAGGTGGACTGCATTGTTTTATTGTGTGTAATGTTATCTGCTGAAGTAAATGTTGTGGCCTGTCAAAGGGAGTGTCTCTCTAATATCAAATGTGTGATGGGGGATTTTATGCCTCCCCCTGAGAGTGTCCTGTTTGCATGTAACCTCAATAAAAAGCAGGCTGTGTGCTCCAGCACTTCAGACCTATGTTGACCCTCTAACTTGAAGCTTTGACTCATGTTTGTAGGATACAGCTTATATCACTACAGGGATTGCTATGTTTTTCATACTCCCTTAGCTACAGGGATTGCTACAGAAGAAAGAGGTTCACCTACTGGAGCCTGGTCGTAGGTCCAGGGCGCAGAGCAGACGGCGAGATACCAGCCCAGCAGCGGTGGTTCATAGAGTCTGCATTACTTATGGTGGCTACGCAGCAGTTAGAGTGTCTACGGTGCTGCTGCTCCTTTGGTGAGCGCTAGGAGCATCCTTTTCTACGGTCCAACTTCCAGCCAGCCTGGAGGCAACCGTAACAGTGAATATATTCAAAAGTGTTTAATCTGACACAATTTGTTGACTTGTTGTGCAGGATTAATTGTTTTGTTTTCATGTCTACATTAATCATCACATAGGGGCGCTAATGGGTAGGCGGGGCTGCAGAATCAGTACTAGAAGTTACCTGTTTTGATTGAGTTGATAAGTATATTAAATAAACACAAACATTTTTACTGCTTGAAAAAAGAAAATGTTGATATTTTAAGAGGTCCTTTGTAAATATGATTAAAATTAAAGGGACAGTCTACTCCAGAATTTTTGTTGTTTAAAAAGATAGATAATCTCTTTATTAGCCATTCCCCAGTTTTGCATAACAAACACGGTTATATTAAGATACTTTTAACCTCAGTGATTACCTTGTAACTAAGCATCTGCAGACTGCCCTCTTATTTCGGTTCTTTTGAAAGACTTGCATTTTAGCCAATCGGTGCTGACGGTGCTCTACGGGAGTGAGCACAAAGTTATCTGTGCGGCACACATGAACTAGCACTGTCTAGCTGTAAAAAAACTAAAACTAAGATAAGAGGCGGCCAGAAAAGGTACAGCTGGCATCACCCCTACTATATATGTGTGTGTGTGTGTATATATACAGTATATATATATTTTAAAAGGAAATATTTGTTATTTTTATGTCATATTTATATTCTGCATTTTTCAAATTAATAATGTGTTGTCTTTTAGTGTATGTGTGTTTTATTTTTGTTTGTTTTTTATTACTTTTTAACTGACCATTTTTAAAAAATATTTATCCAAGATAAACGGTCAGATTACGAGTTTTTCGTTTTGACCTGTGCGGTGCTAACTTACCTACAGCGCTGGTATTACGAGTTTTTAGAAACCCGGCGTTAAAAGACAAGAAGTGAGCGTTGAACAAAATTTTGCTCCTTAACGCACTCCAATACCAACGCTGCTTAAGTCAGCGGTGAGCTGGTCGTACGTACTAGTGCACAACTTCCCCAAAGGAATCAACGGGGAGAGCCGGCTGAGAAAAAGTCTAACACCTGCAAAAAAAGCAGCGTAGGGGGCGGAGCCAGCGCTCAACAGAGATGGCTGCACCAGAGTGAGCTCCGTGCTGTAAAGAAGGCCAAGCTACCTATAACTAGACGAATCCTAGGTGAACTTAATCAAGTCTACCCTTAAAAACACCTTTGCTACATAGGTGTTCCTAACAGAAGCACTGCAACGCTAAGATCAACAACGGAGACCCCTGCACACTATACGAGCATTCTACAGCACTCCAGCCTGCGGCTTGCAGGGGCTCGATTTCTTCCGACCAAGATTGCTCTGCAATTCGACTGGGGTATTAACCCCAAATGACCCGCTTACTCCGCAACTGACAATTGCGACTCGGAACAAGACATCACTCAGATTGGAGGCATCGAGCGGTAAGAACTGTATACCTAACACACCAAGCGCCATACACACAACACAGGCGCTAAGGCCGCAGACATGGAGGAAAAACCCTAACTTATATTAAGTAACCATACACAGCCTCAGAGATATTGGTATGCTATATGGCCAATTTTGTTAGATGGTGCCAGTTCGACCTAGAAAGATATAAATAATGACGGTCAAAGTAAATGTCATAGTGCGTCACAGTTAATTAGATGTGGGCCTACTCCTCAAACATCGCACGATCCTACTCCAACACACACTATGCTTGGGGAGCTATAAGGATATGCCTAACAAAGTGACCGTTAGTTAAAGCTGGGTTTACTGGAGCTGGTGCAGTAAGGCATTATTTAACAAAAGACTGAAAATACTTTCTGGTGACTCTCCCTATGCAGTGTCATTAACTTTTGTGCTATATGGCTCCTGTTTTTTATATTACCATACAACGTGTTGTTTTTGCTATATCCTTAGCGGTATTATAAGGCTCATACAGAATCCCTAGCTCAGCCATAGCCCTGGTTTTTAAAAAGTGGCTACGAGGATTTACCTCACTTCTATAACAAGAAATCAGGCTGACATGTCTCCCAAAAAAGGAACCAAGGGGGATAAACCCGGCAAGAAAAAAGTGAGCGGAGTACCCTCTGTAAATAAATTTTTTAAAAGCCTTGATTCTCAGCATGCAACAGGCAATATAGAAATGGAGGCTGGAGGGAGAGAAGATTTTTCGTCCTCAGAGTCTGACTCTGAATCTACTACACACCCAATCACTATTCCCAAAGCTTTGTTAGATTCCTTGCCTTCTAAGAAAGACTTTACATCCCTGGTTCAACAGGTAAAACAGTGCATTCGCGAGGAAATAGCGGATGTGAAAAAAGATTTGGCAGAGATAGGACAAAGGGTAGATAAGCTAGAAGGTGATTCGAGTCAACATGATAAGCTGTTCCATACCTTTACTGACAGGATATCACAACAAGATTCTATAATACTGCAATTGGAAAACAAGGTGGACGACCTGGAGAATAGGAGCCGTCGACAAAACATAAGGATTAGAGGTGTCCCTGAAGAGGTCTTGGCTCACGATCTCGAAACTTATGTCCAAGGACTTTTCGCCTTTATCGTAGATGAGGGTGATGATTCTACATTTGCCCTCGACAGAATACACAGAGCCCTGAGAGCGAGACCTCCAGAAGGCCAGCCACCGAGAGATGTAATCGTTAAAATCACCAGCTATCCTATAAAAGAGATGATAATGAAAAAGGCAAGACAAAAGCACCCTATACAATACAGAGACATCAACTTTCATTTGTTTGAAGACCTATCTTCTAGGACCCTCCAAAAAAGGAGAGACATGTGGCCACTTACTTCCAGACTTCGTCAAAAGAACATACCATACAGATGGGGACATCCTTTTAACCTGCAAATTCTTTGGAAAGGCAGGAAATTTTTCTGCCAAGCCCCAGAAGATTTTCCACAAGTTTACAAGGAACTGCAGTTAGATCCACCTGGGGCTGGCGAGAATCTAGGAACATCACAGGATAACTCTTCCAATAAAAGAACTCCACTCCCGCAAAGACCGGAGTGGCAGAAGGCTACTTTTCGAAGAAATGAGAAATATATCTCTAAACAGAATAACAATGTTACTACAAGACAGGACATAACCTGAATCAGTGCCTAAAGACATTGTACTCTGGATGTTCCCATCCAGGAGAGTCCACGCTCCATTCTGTGACCAGAAGCGTTTCTTTATGTAGTGTGTTGAGATATGTTTCATGAGTGAATTTATAGAGTTCAAATTATGTTCTAGTGTTGTCGTATTGCATGCACAATGTTACCATAAAATTGGATCTGGGTTCTCCAACACCCATATAAGACAAGCTGAAGGAGTATAAGACCCAAAGTGTAAAATTATGGGGTGTTGGATGAGCTAGATCCTACTAGATATGTTATATAGATATTAGCTTAAAGGTAGTTAACTACAGGTATCTTAGTACAAGGTATAAGAATTGAATGACCTGAAACATGAAGGTAATATATGGCTTATTGTTTGCATTGACTACACTCTATTACAACTCTTCTATATCTTTAAGCTTGGCCTAACTTGGCTAATTCCCCCTACCTTTTTCCTTTTTTCTTTTGTGAATCTTTCTGCTGTTGAACTATTGTTTTGACAGTATTATGGTTCTAGCTCAGTGGTTTGACGATGTTAATCTTTTGTTTTTGCTGTTTTTACTAAGCCCAGGGTACGTGCATGATGTCTCTGTTCTCATAGTGTCTCAGGTGGAGAGGAGTATAGTAGAAATCAAGGTATATCGATGAACACACAAGGTAACGACCAATATATAAATATTCTCACCCAAAATGTTAAAGGTTTCAACATCCCACACAAAAGAACAATTGCCCTACAAGATTTACATAAAAGGGGAGGTAAGATTCTTTTTCTGCAGGAAACCCACTTTAAATCAAATTGTATCCCAAGGTATTTTTCTGCCCAATTTCCCCAGCATTTTCATAGTGTCCATCGAGATAAAAAGGTTAACGGGGTCAGTATCCTTATCCATAGGACTATCCCCTTTAAAATACTACAAACTGAGAAAGATAAAGAAGGCAGGTTTTTATGTGTTGTGGGCCTGTTATTTGGTAAATTGATCACTTTAGTTAACTTGTACGCCCCGAACCACCACCAAGATACGTTTTTTAAACAAATATCCCAGAAAATTTTTAATATATCCAAAGGCCCAATAGTAGTCGGCGGTGACTTCAATATTCCACTTGACCCACTTCTAGATAGCTCCAATCCTAGCTCCTGTGTCCCACACAAAGTTTTGAAATCAATATGGCAATCTATCAAGACGCTAACCCTCCATGATACCTGGCGTTGTATACATCCTGGTGTCAGGGATTATACCTTTTTTTCATTTCCACATAAGAGTTACTCCCGACTAGACTATATTTTAACGGACCATCTAGCTTTGTCCTATGTCAAGCATTGCACCATAAAACACACCACATGGTCAGACCACTCTTTAGTGGAATGTATCCTGTGTTGGCCTTATGCACCAATCCGCCCCTTCAACTGGAGGCTAGATGACTCACTATTACTAGACCCTCAGCTAGTTGAAACCCTGGCTCAGCAATTGGACACATATTTTTCCATTAACGATACTCCAGAAATTAAATTAGACACACTCTGGGAAGCCCACAAGGCGTATATTAGGGGAGAGCTTATTAAAGTTAAAGCAACTAAGCAAAGAACCAGCAGGGGAGAATACCTGAAACTGGCAGGAGAGATTACTGAACTGGATTATTTGGCAAAACTTAATCCCAAAGATGATAACACTATACAAGCTCTTAGTGAGAAAAGGAAATTATTAAATGAGCATCTCCAATTTGAATCACAGAGGAAAGCCTTTTTCCTACAACAGAAATTTTACGGGGAAAGCAACAAGACGGGTAAATATTTGGCTAGAGCCCTTAAGCGAAAACAGCACAACTCCTACATACACTCACTGTTGACAAATTCAGGTACAAAAGTAGAAGATACGGTTAGGATTGCTAAGATATTTCAAGAATATTACCACAAGCTTTACAATATTAATACAAATAGACCCTTAGACACCCACAAAGAGAAATGCACTAAATATCTTGAGGAGATTACCCTACCTAAACTATCTGACGAGGAGACTCGAACACTGGAGTTGCCCATTAGTGAGAAAGAAATTCTTTCAGCACTTTCGGCTATGAAATCAAAAAAAGCTCCAGGACCTGATGGGTTTTCTGACCTCTATTACAAAACTTTCAAAACCCAACTAGGCCCACACCTTGCTAAATAATTTAACTCCATAGCAGATGGCGGCAGGTTCCCAGACACCATGTTACAGGCCCATATAACGGTCATCCCTAAGCCGGGGAAACCTTCTACGACTCCAGCTAACTTTAGACCTATATCCCTACTAAATGTAGACATAAAATTGTATGCAAAAATACTAGCTAATCGGATGAATGATTTACTCCCCACACTGATTGATGCTGACCAGGTGGGATTTGTGAAGGGGAGGGAGGCTAGAGATAATGTGGGCAAGGTTATTACTTTAATGGATCAAATTAAAGTTTCGAAAAGCCCTGCTGTTCTCCTTTCGACGGATGCAGGAAAGGCATTCGACAGGCTAAATTGGACCTTCTTGCATTCCACACTACTTAAATTCGGTTTCCCTTCTAAATTTATCTCCCAAATTCTAGCTTTATACACCAATCCATCTGCGCAAGTAAGGGTCAATGGTTTACTGTCGGATGCCTTTGAGATACGCAACGGGACCAGACAGGGTTGCCCTTTGTCCCCGTTGTTATTTGTTTTGTCCTTAGAACCCCTTGCAGCTAGGATTCGTATTAACCCGAAGATAAGAGGTATAGAGGTACATAATACCTCTTACAAACTAGCAATGTTTGCTGACGATGTCTTGATGACACTGTCAGACCCAGCAGAATCCCTTAAAGAGGCTCAAGCAGAATTAACTTATTATAACTCGTTTTCAGACTTTTTGGTTAACTCATCAAAGTCAGAGTTGTACCCTATAAACCTCTCAACAGATTTATTAGCTGACATCAGAAACAATAGTCCCTATAAGATTAATTTGACATCCTTGAAATATCTGGGTGTATACTTGACCTCGAGCGAGACTGCCCTACGTAAACTTAACTATGGGAGACTTATAACCGAATTCCAATCCCTAACCTCTAGATGGTTACCCAAACAAAATATATCGTGGCTGGGTAGGATCTCGGCAGCGAAGATGATGTTACTACCTAAGGCCCTTTATCTTTTCCAAGCCCTACCACTGGGGAATGTTAATAGGGAAATACATAAGTTACAAATAATTCTGAACTCCTACATTTGGCAGAGGAGACCCCCTAGGATATCCCAAAATGTTATGTATGCTCCTAGAGAAGGAGGGGGACTGGGAGTACCAAATTTATATTGGTATAAAGCAGCCGTATCATTAGGTAGAATTGTAGATTGGTGCCACCAAAATAAATTTTCATATAAAAAACTGGTCCAATTAGAGGGTCAGCTACTGAATATACCACATATGGGAGGCCTATGCTGGGCACCACAACCCAGTACCATACCGATAGCAACCAACAGGCTATACACTATCACTCATGAGACATGGGCGGTCTGGACAACTTATAGAAACAAATTCCAAAAAATTTCGACACCATACTCCCCATTGACTACTTTACTATACAACACAGAACTGGGAAAGGACAAGGTTGAATTGGGGCGGAGGGCTGGAGGGATGAATACGCTAGATGACCTTATCCCAATTGGCACATTAGTGCAGAAGGGTAAAATGTTAGATGGACAAACCTTGCAAGAGCGAGGCCACAAATGCTTCTCTTCTTGGTTCAGATTACATCAGGTTAGACACTACATATATACACACAAACATAGAACAGACTTTCTAAGACCGCTAACTACCTTCGAGTTGATATGTGCAGGAATTAACTACTCGGGATCAGGCACAATATCTAAAATATATAAGTGTATTAGAGACACGCACCTCCCTACTAGACCTATATATGTCCGAAAATGGGAGACAGAAATGAACAGGCAGATAACCCCTAAACAGTGGAAACAGTGGTCGACATTTACTGCAAAACCTCACACTCATCCTCCTGCATGGAAACTAATCTAAAGGTCCTGCTGAGGTGGTATTTAACCCCCAACAGACTAAAATACATGTTTAAAACTGCAAACAATAGATGCTGGAGGGGGTGCGGACAGGTGGGTACCATGCTCCACATTTGGTGGGACTGTGATCTAATCCAACCGTACTGGAGAGCTATTTTCCAGGAGATTGGAAAGGTTATAGGTTTAACAATAGAACCGACCTCACAGGTTGGGATTTTCAATGACTTATCTAATGTTACATGTCAAATAAGGCGCGCGTTAACACAGATAATGATTAATGCTGCTAAAAAATTTATTCCAAGACATTGGAAATCAACGTATGTTCCGACACTTGATAACTGGATAGAACAAGTAGATTTTATCATTAAAATGGAGAGATATCACTATTACTCCAATAGTAGATTGAATGTATATCATGACATTGTGTTCTTATGGGAACAGTATAGATTTAAGCCGTAGGTCTAACAAAACATCTATCTAAAATCAGGGATGCCCCGAGAAACAATGAGAATAGATGAAAAAAAAAAGAAACCACTTGAGAAGAGAGACATGAGATATGAGATAAAAAGCATGATTTAACCCTGGGCCATAGTTTGGTAATTTATCTTACAGTGTATTAGCAACAAAGATTGTGTTATTTTTTGTTTATTGTTGTATCATAAAAGCCTTAAGTTTGCATTGCCGCTAAGAGACACTTGAAGGAACTTCCGGATCTATAGTCCATACTTTATTGCCTCCACCAGGATACTGGAGAGACACTTAAGAGACTTATGTCAGCTCTGGTGGAATGTACAAGTTTCTTACATTGATATGCTGTTTATTTAAATAATCTTGTATGTGACTCAAAATTGCGAATAAAGGTTTTATAAAAAAAAAAAAAAAAAAAAAAAAAAAAGCAGCGTAAAGCTCCCTAACGCAGCCCTATTGATTCCAATGTGGAAATAAATTGTATGTCTACACCTAACACCTTAACATGAACCCCAAGTCTAAACACCCCTAATCTTACACCTATTAACCCCTAAATTGCCGCCCCAGACATTGCCACCACCTGCATTATATTTATTAACCCCTAATCTGCCGCTCCGGACACCGCCGCCACCTACATTATACTTATGAACCCCTAAACTGCTGCCCCCAACATCGCCGACAATTAATCCAAAAATATAAAGGGCCAATGAACCCAGAGGAAGTGTGATTGACTAGTGAATCAGGGTAAAGCTAGAGTCAGGGTACCTTACAGTGTCATACCCCACACTTCACAATCTTATTCATACAGATTGCAAACATACTAAGCGCTCAAAGGCGTCCTCCTGCCTGCGTACTGCTTTGATTGAACAAAGTCAGCCGATTTCTAGCTTAATCCCTATATATAAATTCATGCTTTCTCTGTACAAACATCAGTACACACTCATAGAGGTCAGGTAGTGACACTTGTATATAGCTCCTATGTTATTCAATAGTCTCCTATGCAAGAGATCTTATAAATGTCTATTTCATGAGCGTATTATAGTATCTAGCCTAGTCTCGTTATAGAGGTGAGCGATAATCAAATTAATCAATTTGGTCAAACACAACGTATTAGCAATATGGTACACACTAGTTGGATCAAAACTTTATCAAGTACCAGCGTATTTAACCTTACTGTACACTCCCTGTATTGACACAAAATATCCACAGCGGTATCTAACAGACCGCTACTATGAGTGCTACGTGTTGTTGGACCACACACTATCCACTAAGGCCACGCCTACCTTGTACCGCTCACTTTTTGGCCTCCCAGGACAGACTCGTAATACTGGCGCTATGGAAGTCCCATAGAAAAAAGACTTTACAAAGTTTACGTAAGTCGTTTTGTGGTAAGGTCAAAGAAGTGTGCGGTACACCTATACCTGCAAGACTCGTAATAGCAGCGGGCATAAAAAAGCAGCATTAGGACCTCTTAATGCTGCTTTTTTACCTTAACGCACAACTCGTAATCTAGCCGAAAGTTAGAAAAAAATTAATAAAATAAACTTCCATCCATATCAGTTCCTTATGAGCTATCTGCAGTGTGAATTTAAACATCTGCAGAGTTTACGCTGCAACTGCATTGGTTGTAAAAATGCATCAGGATGGTCATATTAACAGCAGGTGCAGATTCAGCATAGCTTGTAATAAGTATAGTAATTATAATAGTGTATATGGTAATGACAGCTACAATAAGGGAATTTAATAATGCCTGGGATATGCACATGGCTACAATAAGAATTCATTCATATTTCAGAGGGACATCTGGGCAGACCTGCTGGTTCTTATCTGCATTCAAGATCTGTGTTTCAATGTATCACATTTTGATAAAGAGATGATTGTTTTAGTCCTATGCAATGCTCTAAAGTTTTGCGAATTAATTGTCACAATTATTTAATTGCTAATAAGCTATCAATGAAACAAAATAAAAAGAGTAGAGCAGATGAGATTTACAGTATGTGCATTAATCATAGCAACTTTGGAAGGGTAAAAAGGGCATTGGTTTAAAAATACATAACAAACAGGACAATTTTAAAATAACATTGCAAGTATCACAATGCCTTTTACATACTGTCTAAGTAAGCATCAGTAACTCTTTAACAATAACAACATATATCCAGAAAATAATTACAAATGGTTTCAATCAATGTTACTGCACAAGATCAGATCAGATCTCAGTCAATGCGCTCCATTTATGAAAGGTTGGGTGGACATGATTCGCTGACAGCAATCAATCTGATCGAATTGAATTGGGGCGATTTCAGTCCGCCACATTTAAGGTGGCCGACAGGCTAAGCTGCAATGGGCTTAAGAAGCGCAGGCCTGTAATGCCAGGGCCCTTAAACTGTTTTCACAGCTTGATAAATGGGGCCCCATGTGTTTAAAGTATTCGGTATTTAAAAAATATTTGAATGAACGCCTTTTACCACACAGATTACAATCTTGTTGGGAAATTTATAAAAGTGCTAATTTTGTAGGGGTTAAAATTTACTGCTTTAATTTGGTAGAGGTAATGACCAGCTTGTAAGGATCTGACATCTGTCAAAGAGTATTAAAGATAAAATTGTCAAAATAAATAAGCACTGGTATCTACAAATGTATAGTTATTTATACCAACTCCACAAACTATCCACTTTTATATTTATACTATCTAGGATGCCCCACTCCTGCATTAACTTCAATTAATTTGCCACATTATTCCATATACCCCAAAAACTCCCTCCTCAGTTAATTCCTAACTACTGCATTTGTACATTTCCACTCTATCTAGCTAGCTATTATATACTTAGTGATTCATGTACCTTCTCACACACCATTTACAAGCTAAATAAAACAACACAAGAGGTTTCAATAAACTCAACCCAAATGCAAACACCCATTTGCTACACTAATCACCTTAGGTACTGCACCAATCCCTCACAGCAACTCATGACCGGCAATACCCATTTCTGTAGAACCATATCACACCTGCCATTATGGGATCCAAAATGCTGTCGACATTTATCGATGTCTGGCAGACATGATCGCTACAGCGTATCATGTCCGCCAGACACTTGATAAATCGGCCCCCTATTATGTAGTGTAAGTCATATAATGTGTCCTTTCACTGCATACACCCTTACTGGGGTTTATTTCCTCATTGAATCAGGTATTGACTTTGTATATACAGAGAGATAAAATAAGGGAGTGTGCTCTTTCTGAATACTCAACACATTTGAATGGGCATGCTTTTGTCAATAATGTGGGTTGTGTTTCAATGGTAAAAGCAGCCACTCCAAATAAAAAGAAAAATTAAAAAAATACACCTAAACAAGCAATTTCCAATAGATTTAATACTCTGTAACTGGTTTAACAAGTGGAGGCACATAAAGGGGCATATTTATCAAGCTCCGTACGGAGCTTGATGCCTCGTGCTTCTGGCGAGCCGGAAACAGAAGTTATGAAGCAGCGGTCTAAAGACTGCTAATCCATAACCTGTCCGCCTGCTCTGAGGGGGCAGACAGAAATCAACCCAATCGAATATGATCGGGTTGATTGACACCCCCTGCTAGTGGCCGCAAATCTTCAGGGGGCGGCATTGCACCAGCAGTTCACAAGAACTGCTGGTGCAATGATAAATGCAGAGAGCGTATGCTGTCTGCATTTATCGATGTGCAGCGGACATAATCCGCTATATCGGATCATGACCGTTGCTCCTTAACTTGTCCACCACTTTTTAGGTGACGGACTGCAATCGGCATAGCACAAGCATTTCACAAGAAATTCTTGTGCAATGTTAAATGCCGTCATTGACAGTCTGGCAATATATTCTAAAAAAGGAGGCTTACCCACAAAGTGCCAACGAGTGGCAATGTGTCTCCCATAGGAAATAATATGGATCATGGCTTCTGCCACTCGTTAGCCCTTTCAGTGGAAGGGGGGGGAGTATTTGAAGTGTTCCTATACAGCACAAACAGCGCAATCACTAAAAAAACAAAAAGAGGTTTCTGTGTAGGAACACTACAAATAATACATACCTAAGCTAACTGTAACTAACAATGCAAACAAACAGCTCGGGCTGTGCAATTCAGTATGAGGATCAAAAGCACAAAATGATGTAAAGTAAGCAGCACAATGTATCTATGCGTGCTAGCTAAAACAATGTATCGCTTTATCCAATTGTGAAACAATTATGGTAAACCTGTGTTGAACTGTGGCAATTGAATACAAGAACCGTTAACCCCTTACATTCGCAAGACTCATCTTTGTAAACAAAACGTAAGCCAGATAATTCTAGCAAATATGAAAACGTGTAACAAACTCACTTAATTCTGAGAATGATATCCGATGTCAGATGAGATCCAGGAAAACGGAACTGTTATATCCACTTTCAGTAGTGCAATTTGTTGCAGCAGTCACAGATACTGCCTGTGTTCATAGCAGCATCCCGGCTTGTTCCACAGGTGTTGGGAAGGGCTCCCCTGCTAAGCCCTCGTTTGTAGTAATGAGTAAACAGAAATTTTTTTCCAATACCTCTGAGTGAAAAAATAAAGCCCAATAATCGAAAAAACAGTAAGGCTGATGAAATAAGTGTTAAAACTTCACCTTTTATTGAAATTCCGTGAGTAAAAAGACAAAGGCACAGCACACAGACTAGACTACCGCTGACGCGTTTCCTGCCCTATTGGGCACTTCATCAGAGCTACCTAACAGGTGTGTAAGGACTCCTTAAAAACAGGATATGAGCCCTACACACCTGCTGCATAATTAATTATAACAACAAAAAATTGTATTGTGAAATAAACATCCGATCAAACGTGAAATATAATAATAAACATTATGCATAACAAATAAACTTGAAAAAATTGATCATAAACAAAAAAATATATACATTATTACATACTAAGACATATGCTTTCATATAAAATTGTATCATTTAGTAAGCACATTAAAAACAATAGTATAATTCTGCTTGTGGGCGATAACGATTCTTACTATAACTTAATACATGAATATCTGTCAAATACTTCCCAGTTTACTGTGGTTGGTATACACATATTGAGAACAATTGATATGAAAATATAAGAATATAAAGAGGGATTTGATATTCTAATAAACCTTAGTTAAAGCAGGATGTAAAATATATTCATGTATTGAGAAAAACACGGAGAGCAAAAGCAGTTACATGTGCCAACGTGTATTATATTATATAAAAGTCAAATGCCACAGAGTATAAACACATTGCAAAGACATAAAACTGCCTGCTCACCGTGAAACCAAACATGAATGATATATTACTATGCATTTGTATGATCTAGGCTATTTAGATCTATTATAAAATCCAGATCCTAGATGTATATATAGAAAAAAATAAATGAATATTGAAACAATGAGGGCATTAAAAAAACAAGAAGATATAATACTAAGGATACATGATTCCATAATCTACGTATTATCAATAAACAATTTGATGTCACTTATTTTATTAATACCAAAAGGAGCACCAGTTTTCAAGGTATGTATCCAATAGACTTCTCGTTTACTGAGTGCTGCATATCTATTCCCACCTCTGGGTCCTAGTTTAACCACCTCAATCCCTTGAAATGTAAAACCAGCTGAACTAATTCCATGTGAAGCAAAGTGCTTAGCCACAGGGGTTTTAGGAATTTCTGCCTCCAGAGAAAGTAAATGCTCTCTTATACGATCTTTGAGCATTCTTGATGTTAACCCTGTATATTGAAAATTACAGGACCTACAGGTCAAAAGATATATGACAAAAGTGGTGGTGCAAGAAATATGCTCTTTAATCTTGAATGTTTGACCTGTACAAGTAGAGGTAAAAGTATCCCCACATGTAACATATCCGCAACTCTTACAAGGTCTAACATTGCATTTATAGAAACCTGGTTTCGATGTTAACCAACTTGTCGACTGTATAGAATGTGAGCTCTTCTTGCTAAAATCCTTTCTAACCATATCACCTATGGTTTTAGCTTTGCGAGAGATAAAATTACATTTGCTAGTGATGTGTTTTAGATCTGAATCCCTATCTAAAATAGGTAATCTATTCCTAATAATATTACTGATGTTATCAAATTGTCTGCTGTAAGATGTAATAAAATTCACACCATCTTTTATTCCGATATCTTTAACCTTATCTTTCAATAAACTATTTCTATCAAAGTTACTCACTTGTTCCGATATCTTCAACAAACTTTGTTCATCATAGCCTCTCTCTTTTAGTCTAATAGTCAGATCTGCTGCATGTTTCTTATAACTCTCTATATTGCTACAGTTCCTCCGTAATCTGATATATTGACCCTTTGGTATCCCCTTTTTTAAATGAAATGGATGGCAAGAGTCTGCTCTGAGAATAGTATTCCCCGAGATCTCTTTCCTAAAGACCTCAGTGACAATGCCCTCCGTACTGTGACTAAGTCTAACATCTAAAAATGGTATGCATCCTTGGAATGACTAAATGTAAATTTTAGGTTAGCATCATTCTGATTTAAATATTCCACAAATTCATCTAGGATTTTATTGTCTCCACTCCATAATAAAAGCATATCATCTATAAAACGTGTATAATAGGTGATATGCTTTTTAAAAGGATTTGCAACATTGAATAATTTTTTATCCTCAAATTCAGCTAAATAGAGATTAGCATACGACGGGGCAAATTTAGCCCCCATCGCAGTGCCTCTCTGCTGTAAAAAATACATGCCATCAAAAATAAAATAATTATGATGTAGCAAGAAACTGGTTACTTGTAACATAAAGTCAATTAGGCCTGAATCATAATTCGAGTATTTTGACAGCATAGCTTTCATAGCTAATAAGCCTTGATCATGTGGTATACATGAATACAAAGATACAGCGTCTATCGTTACAAAGTTACAATCTGTATCACATTTGCATTCATGTAGAGACCTGATCAGGTGTTTGGTGTCACGTAAGAAACCTGGCAAAGACTGGACAACTGGCTGTAATTGTGCATCCAACCATTCCCCCAACCTTTCCCCCAGAGAGCCAATGGCAGATATAATAGGTCTCCCTGGGGGATTGGTTAAGCTTTTATGTACTTTTGGTAGGAACTTGAAAATTGGGATTCTAGGGTGTTCTACAAATAATGTATCACAGACACTGTTGGTGAAAATATTTCTTTCTTTACCATCATCTAACAAAGAAGAAAGTTCCCTTTGAAATTTAGCTGTAGGATTAAAGGTTAATTTTTTATAAGTATCAGTGTCATTCAGCTGTCTCATTGCTTCCTTAAGATACTGTTCCTTATTTAAAACAACAATTGAACCTCCCTTATCAGAATCCACTACCACTAGATCTTTATTATTGGTTATTTTTTTCAAAGCATTCCATTCCTTCTTATTTAAGTTTCTATGTTTGTTTGAACTACTTTTTAAATTCTTCTCAGCTAGTTCTGTTAAATCCTGCTCCACTATGGCATGAAAAACCTCTATGAGGTCTGTACGAGAATTAACTGGATAAAAGGTACTTTTTTTTAAATTTTTAACTACCTGTTGTTTGGTTTTATTTGTCTCATTCTCATTATCCATATTAAGATCACATAATGAAGCAATATCGATGTGACAAAACCAATCTCGCCACTGTACATTGGAGGGCCTGTTATGGAACATTCTTTGGGCTGGAGGTACATGGGCTTAAGGATACCCAGAGACTGCATGGAAATATGGAATTTTATATGCTGGACACCCCATGTACTTTCATAACTCTGTCTTATGTCTATGTTACCCTGTATCCATAAATACAGGATGGGTACAGGGTGTGAGTGCCCCTTGTGGGAGCAATTGTGACTCTATAAGCCAAGTGGGCATAAAAGACTTTATAGCTAATAAGAACTGTTCCTATATTCTGTAATAAGATGTATTCTATGTATGTTTAAGATCTGATTGTGTCTCAGGAGTCTGTCTGGGTAAACTGATTGTGTCCTTGTGTGATTATGTTAACTAGACTGCCCAACATCAGATTGTCTGAGTAAACGTTCTTCCCTAGTTAATTAACTTAATATGTTAATCTGTTTTACCTGTCAATAGACAATTGTTAGAGGTTTGATGCATTGTTCATATGTTTGCTTTACTGTTAAACCAATGCCCTTTGTAACCTGAAGCCAGGGTGTATAAATCTGTGTGCTGCCTTCAAATAAAGTAGACATTCTGTTTTAAACCTGAAACTGGCTGGGTTGTGAATTGCTGATTCCCTATGCAGGACGTTGTTCCCTGGTATTAACCCTTGGTACACTGTTGGTACCGTAACATTGGTGGCAGAGGTGGGATGAACCTTATCGCCCAGAAGAGCAACTACACAAGCCAGTAACCTCAGGAAGAGGGGGATTATTACAATACTGACTAAGATGGAAAAGAGAAAAGTAAATTTTGCAGCTTTTAAAAACTTCCTGGAAACAGAAGGAGAGATTGATGGGTACCTTGCGGATTTTGAGAGGCAATGTGCACTACACAAGGTACCCGCAGAGGACTGGGTCACGATATTATCTGGAAAATTATCCGGCCGGGCCAGAGAGGCTTTTCGGGCCATTCCAGATGAGGAAGTCAGGGATTATAATACTGTAAAAGAGGCTCTGCTCTCCAGGTATGCGGTTACACCGGAGGCATACCGGAGGCGGTTCAGAGACACTGTTAAAGTAGCTGGAGATTCCTACCTTGAATGGGCATGTAAGGTGCACCGCACAGCAGCTCACTGGATAGCGGGGTGCCAAGCCGTATCTGGGGAAGAGGTGCTGCAGCTATTCCTGTTGGAACATTGCTTCGACAAGTTACCCGCAGGAGTTCGAGAGTGGGTTCGGGACCGTAAACCCTCCACCCTGCAGGAAGCGGCTCGCTTGGCAGATGAGTATACGGATGCCCGCAAACTGGACACTGCTACCACTAAGCCCCCTGCTAGAGTGGAGTACAGACCCCCAGTCACCCCAGCAGCTGCCAGTTACCAAACCCCGGCGCACCGCTATACCACACGGCCTCCGGCCACGAACTACTCTCAGAGAGCCCTGTTCAATTCGCGGTGCTACTCACAACCTATTCGGTGCTTTAGATGTAAGCAACTAGGGCACAAAAGACCAGAGTGTCCCCTAAACGCAGCGAACCAAGCGCAGTCCTGGAGAAGACCCGCCGGCGGAATCCCACGTAATCCTCAGCCTGCGGCCCGCTACGTAGAGGCGCAAGAATGCTGGAGCATCCTACATGAGGCAGACCTTGTGCAAGCTGCCCACCGGAATAACCGGCAACTGGTTAAAGTGAATGGGAAGGAGGTCAGTGGTCTACGGGATACTGGTGCTACCATGACCTTGCTTCAAAAGAACTTGGTGTCTGAGAAACAGTACACTGGAGACACTGTGGCTGTGAGGGTAGCAGGGGGCGATGTGTTCAGCCTACCTGTTGCCAGGGTACATTTGGATTGGGGAGTGGGCGCTAGACCTGTGAATGTGGGGGTCAAGAAGGACTTACCTGCTGATGTTCTTCTTGGAAATGACTTGGCCCCCCTTGTTTCTGCCTACGCTCCTATGGTTCCCGCTGATGTTAACTCTGTGACTACCCGTGCCCAGATCCGTGTCACAGAGACTGACCCACCTGCTGCTGAGCCCCAGGACGCTGAGCTCAGTAAATCTCTATCCGCTATTGATATGTGGAGGTCCCGTTACAATGCGCTGATGAAGGAGAAGAGGAGCGCAGAGGAAAAAGCACGTTTAGAACAGGAATCTCTGCTAGACAAGCTGCACCGACAGACTGCAGAAAACACCAGCTTGAGAGTGGGACATGAAACCTTAAAGACAAACTTAGCGACACTTGAGGAGAAGCTGACGCTGGCTCATAGTGAGGTGCAGCAACTCAAGGGCACCCTATGTCAGTATGAAGGGATTGTGGATACCTATAAAGAGCAGGTACAGAAAACTCGTAAAGAAGCTGATGGGATTTTGAAGGACTGTTTGGCCCTGGTCTGGGCACTGAGGAATTTGAACCCTTGTTTGTATGGACAGGAATTCTCTCTCATAACGGGAATCCAGATGGATTGTCCCAGCAAACTGACATGCCTACCAGGCGCTCTGGTGGTATATGGCACATTATATACCCTGGACAGCCGAGCATGACAAACCAGAGGGAGAGGAGTTTGATGGTCCTGGCTTGTTATGGGAGTCCTTTGCAGAGCCTGACTTTGGGAGCCCAGACTCCATTCCCCAGCGGCAGGCTGCGTTAAAAGGGGTAGGGACAGTTGGTCCTGTCCCCCAGCAACACGGCTGTTTAGCCAAAGGGGAGACGATTGGTCTCCCCCTCCAGCAGCACAGCTATGTATCCAAAGGGGAGACAGTCGGTCTCCCCCTCCAGCAACCAGGCTCCCACCAGGCTACTTCCATGGTAGTGCTGGCACCCGGGCAGAGTACAGCTGGTCTCTGCCCACCTCGCAACCCACCAATTCAGCGTACCAGTCCCCCACACAGCTGTGGTGAGGCACCTGGACATGGACAAGTTTTCCCCGTACTCAGGTGTAGTAACCATTTATTGTGGGTGGGCTGTACTACTAATTGTGTTTTATGGGTGGGTTGCTGGACTAACCAGGGCACTGACCGGCAGGAGGTCAGATACCCTGTTAGTCTGTTTGGAAAAGGGGAGAGATGTGACAAAACCAATCTCGCCACTGTACATTGGAGGGCCTGTTATGGAACATTCTTTGGGCTGGAGGTACATGGGCTTAAGGATACCCAGAGACTGCATGGAAATATGGGATTTTATATGCTGGACACCCCATGTACTTTCATAACTCTGTCTTATGTCTATGTTACCCTGTATCCATAAATACAGGATGGGTACAGGGTGTGAGTGCCCCTTGTGGGAGCAATTGTGACTCTATAAGCCAAGTGGGCATAAAAGACTTTATAGCTAATAAGAACTGTTCCTATATTCTGTAATAAGATGTATTCTATGTATGTTTAAGATCTGATTGTGTCTCAGGAGTCTGTCTGGGTAAACTGATTGTGTCCTTGTGTGATTATGTTAACTAGACTGCCCAACATCAGATTGTCTGAGTAAACGTTCTTCCCTAGTTAATTAACTTAATATGTTAATCTGTTTTACCTGTCAATAGACAATTGTTAGAGGTTTGATGCATTGTTCATATGTTTGCTTTACTGTTAAACCAATGCCCTTTGTAACCTGAAGCCAGGGTGTATAAATCTGTGTGCTGCCTTCAAATAAAGTAGACATTCTGTTTTAAACCTGAAACTGGCTGGGTTGTGAATTGCTGATTCCCTATGCAGGACGTTGTTCCCTGGTATTAACCCTTGGTACACTGTTGGTACCGTAACAATCACATAAT
Source organism: Bombina bombina (assembly GCF_027579735.1). Taxonomy (NCBI): domain Eukaryota; kingdom Metazoa; phylum Chordata; class Amphibia; order Anura; family Bombinatoridae; genus Bombina; species Bombina bombina. Next base: position 209,802,527 of record NC_069502.1, read on the forward strand.
TCTGAGAAATTACATTTTTCATTCAAAGACATAGCTACTGGAGGATCTGGTGGACTCTCATCATTGCCCAATGTTGGGTCCTTGCTAAAATGTTTCTTTAATGTTATCTTACGGACAAATTTGTTCAAATCCATGATGGTGTCAAAAAGATTAAAGTCTTGTGTTGGTGAAAAGCCCAAGCCTTTAGATAATACCATTTTCTCAAACTCATTTAATGAGTGGTCCGAGAGGTTAATGATCTTTAGTTCTTGTAATTTTTGTTCTTCTTGAATTTCTGACGGCTTGGATACCTTGGTACCTGCGATGGAATAGGCACTTTGCTCATGTCTTCTGTTGGTAATGATGTTACTTCCCCGTTTTTTGGCCGTGCTCCCATCTCTTCTTCAGATCTTGATTTTGTTTTAATGGGTGTAGATGTCAACTTAGGTGTACTAGGAGCCACACTATTTGTGCTCTCACTATGTGAGTCCATGGTATCCAAACTTGTAAAAGTGACCTTTTTGTTCTTTCCCTTATCCTTTTTGCCATTCTTCTTTTTACCACTATTACTGGATTTGTTATTGGAATTTCTATTTGTGGTGTTCCAATTATAAACAACTTCTAGATCATAATCCTTACAATCTCTGCCATACTTCTTATATTTATTGGTGGATAATTCTTCTGCAGTCTTATCCACAGTTTCCTTCAGTTGTTCCTCAAATGGTATGTATTTCGAGTCCTCCTTGAATTCATCTAGCTGTGATTGCAGCTGATCCAGTTCTCCCAGTATAGTATCCCTTTGTTCTCTTTTAAAAGTAACTAATTTTTCCATCAGGATAATGGAGCAATCTGAGAGAGCTTGGTTCCATTCCATCATAAATATAGGAAACTCTTTATGAAATGCCGGAAATTTTTTTAGTCTCAGTCCTCTGGGAATTTTCTTCTCTTTGATATACAGACTTAAAAATTCAATGTCCCACCACAATTTTAACTCTTTAATGTGCAATTTTTCTTTTTTTGAAAACAAAGATCCCAAGTCTACTTTAAAATCAATATCTGGTGCTGTGCCTTTAAATAAGTTGTCAAACAGCCTTTTTCTGTTATTTTCATCCTGGGCAGCCATATCTTATTGGACAATGTAACAATATCCAGAAATAAGAGTATACAGGTAACAATTGTTTCAGTTTAAAGCCTGAAGTCAGTTGAATCACAGTCCCTGCAGGTGTATGTCAAAATTAGAAATGCAAACAAACAGCTCGGGCTGTGCAATTCAGTATGAGGATCAAAAGCACAAAATGATGTAAAGTAAGCAGCACAATGTATCTATGCGTGCTAGCTAAAACAATGTATCGCTTTATCCAATTGTGAAACAATTATGGTAAACCTGTGTTGAACTGTGGCAATTGAATACAAGAACCGTTAACCCCTTACATTCGCAAGACTCATCTTTGTAAACAAAACATAAGCCAGATAATTCTAGCAAATATGAAAACGTGTAACAAACTCACTTAATTCTGAGAATGATATCCGATGTCAGATGAGATCCAGGAAAACGGAACTGTTATATCCACTTTCAGTAGTGCAATTTGTTGCAGCAGTCACAGATACTGCCTGTGTTCATAGCAGCATCCCGGCTTGTTCCACAGGTGTTGGGAAGGGCTCCCCTGCTAAGCCCTCGTTTGTAGTAATGAGTAAACAGAAATTTTTTTCCAACACCTCTGAGTGAAAAAAAAAAGCCCAATAATCGAAAAAACAGTAAGGCTGATGAAATAAGTGTTAAAACTTCACCTTTTATTGAAATTCCGTGAGTAAAAAGACAAAGGCACAGCACACAGACTAGACTACCGCTGACGCGTTTCCTGCCCTATTGGGCACTTCATCAGAGCTACCTAACAGGTGTGTAAGGACTCCTTAAAAACAGGATATGAGCCCTACACACCTGCTGCATAATTAATTATAACAACAAAAAATTGTATTGTGAAATAAACATCCGATCAAACGTGAAATATAATAATAAACATTATGCATAACAAATAAACTTTGTTAAAAAACCTACCTGCTTCACATTGGAAAATCTCGCCACAGAAAAGTTGGTAAGACAAATATGAATGAAACCCTGTACTGACCTGCAGGGCAGTAATTTGAATATATCACAATACTGGTGATGATAGCCCATTAAACTGCAGGTTACTACCCTGGAACACCCAGCTAACTCCCACAGAACACCTATCTCTACGTCATGCCTGCGATCTACCTTACTAATACAGACAATAATAATAATAATAATAATAATAATAATAAACCTTCCTATTATAACTATAGGAGCTATGTTGATACATGTATATGTTGCGGGTAAAGTCCGAAATTGGGTAATCCTAGCATTACCTGGGTAAAGCTGACATTACTCAAGCGGCTCTGGGTAAAGCCCAATGTAATATGATAAATCTCCTCAGAGTGCATTGAGTCAGTGGCCTCTAGTTATCAAGCCGTCAACCTCAAATACGCTGGAATTCCGCAGTGTATTTGTGGCGAGGCTGATATCAAGAACTACAGCCCGGCAAAAGTAGAATATAGTGACGTAAGCTTCGATCCGCCGGACTCAGTCCGACACAGATCGATTCTTACATCACTCCAGATGTTCGGAACGCAAGTTCGGCACAATCTGACTACTTTTGGTAATTATCAAACTACTACCAGGTACGCTCGCCACTATTCCGGGCCAGCGTACCTGGTTTTCAATCCACCGCCCTGGAGGTAGCAGATCCCATAGGAATCAATGGGAGTCTGACCATATTGAAAGCTCATGTTCGCTGCTGCCCGACATCCCATTGATTCCTATGGGAAGTGTGTACACCTAACACCCTAACATGTACCCCGAGTCTAAACACCCCTAATCTGCCCCCCCCCTACACCGCCGCAACTAAAGAAATGTATTACCCCCTAAACCGCCGCTCCCGGAGCCCACCGCCACTCTAATAAACTTATTAACCCCTAAACCGCCACTCCCGGAACCCACCGCCACGCTAATAAACTTATTAACCCCTAAACCGCCGCTCCCGGAGCCCACCGCAACTATAATAAATATGTTAACCCCTAAACCGCCGCTCCCGGACCCCGCCGCAACTATAATAAATATGTTAACCCCTAAACCGCCACTCCAGGACCCCGCCACCACCTACATAATACCTATTAACCCCTATCCTGCCCCCCCTACACCGCTGCCACCTATAATAAATTTATTAACCCCTATCCTGCCCCCCCTACACCGCCGCCACTATAATAAAATTATTAACCCCTAAACCTAAGTCTAACCCTAACCCTAACACCCCCCCTAACATAAATATTAATTAAATACATCTAAATAAATATTATTCTTATTAACTAAATTAATCCTATTTAAAACTAAATACTTACCTTTAAAATAAACCCTAATATAGCTACAATCTAACTAATAATTATATTGTAGCTATTTTAGGATTTATTTTTATTTTACAGGCAAATTTAAATTTATTTTAACTAGGTACTAAAGCTATTAAATAGTTATTAACTATTTAATAGCTACCTGGATAACATAAAGTCAAATTTACCAGTAAAATAAAAACTAACCTAAGTTACAATTACACCTAACACTACACTATCATTAAATAAATTATTCCTATTTAAAAATAAATACTTACCTGTAAAATAAACCCTAAGATAGCTACAATGTAATTAATAATTACATTGTAGCTATTTTAAGATTTATATTTATTTTACAGGTAACTTTGTATTTTTTTTAACTAGGTACAATAGTTATTAAATAGTTATTAACTATTTAACAACTACCTAGCTAAAAGAAATACAAATTTACCTGTAAAATAAATCCTAACCTAAGTTACAATTAAACCTAACACTGCACTATCATTAAATAAATTAAATTAATTAACTACAAATACCTACAATTAAATGCAATCAAATAAACTAACTAAAGTACAAAAAATAAAAAAAAATATTACAAGATTTTTAATCTAATTACACCTAATCTAAGGCCCCTAATAAAATAACAAAGCCGCCCAAAATAAAAAAATGCCCTACCGTATTCTAAATTCCAAAAGTTAACAGCTCTATTACCTTACCAGCCCTTAAAAGGGACTTTTGCGGGGCATGCCCCAAAGTAATCAGCTCTTTTGCATTTAAAAAAAATACAACCCCCCCCAACATTAAAACCCACCACCCACATACCCCTATTCTAACCTACCCAAACCCCCCTTAAAAAAACCTAACACTAACCCCCTGAAGATCTCCCTACCTTGAGTCATCTTCAGCCAGCTGAACACCGATGGAAAAGAAGAGGACATCCGCAGCGGCCGAAGTCATCATCCAAGGGGCGCTGAAGAGGTCTTCCATCCGATAGAAGTCTTCATCCATGCAGCGTCTTCAATCTTCATCCATCCGGAGCGGAGCCTTCTTCAAACGAGCCGACGCGGAGCCATCCTCTTCCAACGATGCCTACCCGACGAATGGATATTCCTTTAAGTGACGTCATCCAAGATGGCATCCCTCGAATTCCGATTGGCTGATAGGATTCTATCAGCCAATCGGAATTAAGGTAGGAAAAATCTGATTGGCTGATGCAATCAGCCAATCAGATTGAGCTCACATTCTATTGGCTGATCGGAACAGCCAATAGAATGCAAGCTCAATCTGATTGGCTGATTGGATCAGCCAATCGGATTGAACTTGAATCTGATTGGCTGATTGCATCAGCCAATCAGATCTTTCCTACCTTAATTCCGATTGGCTGATAGAATCCTATCAGCCAATCGGAATTCAAGGGACGCCATCTTGGATGATGTCACTTAATGCAATATCCATTCGTCGGGTAGGCGTCGTTGGAAGAGGATGGCTCCGCGTCGGCTCGTTTGAAGAAGGCTCCGCTCCGGATGGATGATTGCATCAGCCAATCAGATCTTTCCTACCTTAATTCCGATTGGCTGATAGAATCCTATCAGACAATCGGAATTCAAGGGACGCCATCTTGGATGATGTCACTTAATGCAATATCCATTCGTCGGGTAGGCGTCTTTGGAAGAGGATGGCTCCGCGTCGGCTCGTTTGAAGAAGGCTCCACTCCGCTCCGGATGGATGAAGATTGAAGACACCGCATGGATGAAGACTTCTATCGGATGGAAGACCTCTTCAGCGCCCCTTGGATGATGACTTCGGCCGCTGCGGATGTCCTCTTCTGTTCCATCGGTGGTCGGCTGGCTGAATACGACTCAAGGTAGGGAGATCTTCAGGGGATTAGTGTTAGATTTCTTTAAGGGGGGTTTGGGTGGGTTAGAGAAGGGGTATGTGGGTGGTGGGTTTTAATGTTGGGGGGAGGTTGTATTTTTTTTACATGCAAAAGAACTGATTACTTTGGGGCATGCCCCGCAAAAGGCCCTTTTAAGGGCTGGTAAGGTAATAGAGCTGTTAACTTTTGTAATTTAGAATAGGGTAGGGCATTTTTTTATTTGGGGGGGCTTTGTTATTTTATTAGGGGGCTTAGATTAGGTGTAATTAGATTACAAATCTTGTAATATTTTTTTATTTTTTGTAACTTATTTATTTTTTATTTTTTGTACTTTAGTTAGTTTATTTAATTGTATTTAATTGTAGGTATTTGTAGTTAATTAATTTAATTTATTTAATGATAGTGTAGTGTTAGGTTTAATTGTAATTTAGGTTAGGATTTATTTTACAGGTAAATTTTATTTCTTTTAGCTAGGTAGTTATTAAATAGTTAATAACTATTTAATAACTGTTGTACCTAGCTAAAATAAATACAAAGTTACCTAGAAAATAAATATAAATCCTTAAATAGCTACAATGTAATTATTAATTACATTGTAGCTATCTTAGGGTTTATTTTACAGGTAAGTATTTATTTTTAAATAGGAATAATTTATTTAATGATAGTGTAGTGTTAGGTGTAATTGTTACTTCGGTTAGTTTTTATTTTACAGGTAAATTTGACTTTATTTTATCTAGGTAGCTATTAAATAGTTAATAACTATTTAATAGCTTTTGTACCTAGTTAAAATAAATTTAAATTTGCCTGTAAAATAAAATTAAATCCTAAAAGAGCTACAATGTAATTATTAATTACATTGTAGCTATATTAGGGTTTATTTTATAGGTAAGTATTTAGTTTTAACTAGGAATAATGTAGTTAATAATAGTAAATTTATTTAGATTTATTTAATTAATATTTAAGTTAGGGGCAGTGTTCCCTCTAAGGACACTCTAAGGACAGTTTTGTGTGCAGCCCAGCAGTGAAACAGTTAACAAGAGAACGATACTTTGCCATCTGCATTGTGCAGTGTTTGCTAATTGCAGGGTGTGGTTACCTAATTAACTGTTTCACTGCTGGGCCGCACACAAAACTGGCCTTAGAGGGAACACTGGTTAGGGGGGTGTTAGGGTTAGGGTTAGACTTAGGTTTAGGGGTTAATAATTTTATTATAGGTTGCGGCGGTATAGGGGGGCAGGATAGGGGTTGATACATTTATTATAGGTGGCGATGGTGTAGGGGGGCAGATTAGGGGTTGATACATTTAATATAGGTGGAGGCGGGGTCCGGGAGCGGTGGTTTAGGGGTTAAACAATTTATTTAGTTTTGGCGGCGTACGTGATCCGCAGGATAGGGGTTAATAGGTATAATGTAGGTGGCGGCGGGGTCCGGGAGCGGCAGTTTAGGGGTTAATACATTTATTATAGTTGCGGCGGGGTCTAGGAGCGGCGGTTTAGGGGTTAATACATTTATTATAGTTGCGGTGGGGTCTAGGAGCGGCGGTTTAGGGGTTAATAACTTTATTTAGTTGCGGGGGGCTCCGGGGGCGCCGGTATAGGGGGTAGAACAGTGTAGTTTAGTGTGGGTGCTTAGTGACAGCTTATCAATAAAGCTGGGAAAAAGCCGAACAGCAGCGAAATCGGATGAGTGATAACTATCACAGTCCGCTGCTCATCGCCCCGTACTTGGTGCACGGCTTTTTGACAGCTTTTTTGATAACTTTAGCGAACGTATTCAGGTCCGCGGCGGATATGTGAGGCGAGCTTAGGCGAGCGTATTGGGGCCGTCAAAGGCAGGTAAGTAGACACGTTGATAACTAGAGGCATCAAACATACAAACAATGCACTGTAATTTACACATCATCTTTTTTGCCTCCACCTGGGGGGTTCAAGTGGGCAAAGCTCCCCTTGTAAACCCCACCTCCCAAGGTTCACTCGGGGTGGATGCCAGAGGATTGGCAGGGCGCCTTCATTCAACTCCCCAGGCAGAGGCAAAAAAAAAATAGTGTAGACATGGGAAATACATTACATTGTGCTTGGGTAATGTCAGGTTTACCCAGGTAATCCTAGGATTACCTGGATTTCAGACTACTGGTAACATATATACAATGTTTAAATTATAAGCAATTTCATGTTTAATGCATATTATTTTAAGTATTGAATATATTTTAAACAGCTGTTTTTTAAACATTAATATTTATTTTTCTAAATGTAATTATGTTATAAAAGTCAGTAGCTGCAACTTTACATTTTTACATATCAGCAATTTTTATATAAGGTTTTAGTGTTAATATAGGGTTTTTTATTTTGGGGTGGGCTTTTTTTAAGGGAACTGTATGTTTAGGATAGGCCTTATTGTTTGTTTGTTTTTTATTTTTGGTACTTTTTGTTTGTTCTTTTTTGGTAACTTAGGGGGTATTAGGTTAGGGGTCTTGGGGTTTTAGCTGTTATGGAGTTAAAGAGATATAAAACCCACAATTTTTTTCTTTCATGATTCAGAAAGAGCATGCAATTTTAAGCAATTTTCTAATTTACTACTATTATCAATTTTTATTTGTTCTCTATGTATCTTTATTTCATAAAAGCAGGAATGTAAGCTTAGGAGCCAGCCCATTTTTTTTGTAAATATGTAGCCACCATTCAGCAAGAGCTACCCAGGTGCTGAATCAAAAAATGCCCGGACCTCTGGTTAATTTTAAAAAAAGTGCCCTAATTGGCCCCAAACTTTAGTGTAAGGTTGTGTACAAATAAAAAAAAAAAAATAGCATCTTTAATTTAAAAAAAATAAACAAACAGTTTCATGGTTTTAAATGTAGCGGGTGTTAGAAAAAAAAAGGCACTGAAAAGTGCCTTTACATTGCGGTCTATGGGAACTGTGTGTTCCATGTAAATATATATGTCTCACAACATGAGAACAAGGCTCCCACTGAAAGCGATATTTTGAGCTCCACTTGTAATCTAGCTCATAATGTTTTGTGTACCGTCACATGGATTTTTGTGAATAGTAATACTATAACTCTAAAACGCTACAAGAGTGCTACTCATATAAAAGTTACCCTCTTGACCGTTGAGAAGACTCTAAAGGTGTTACGTGGCTAAGCTTCTAATCTATTTCATTTCAAACATATATTGTTAAGTATGATTGCATCATTATTGAATGTGTTGCTGTGTCCTCATCCGCAAAGCACAGTGTTCTGTCCGTAGGAAGTTTAATCTCTCTGAATGTAATAATATGAGATGAATAAGCCATTAAACGTTTTTCATCCACAGAATATATCTTGTTAGCTGGGAATGTGTTTGAGGGGGTGTTGATATTAAAATCTTTGATGTGATAGGATGCCATAATTGTTAGGCTCGTATATTTCCTTCCTAAATTATTGCTCACAGATTACAGTGTCATTAAACATGAAGTGTGCTCTTCCTATAAATTAGTCCTTTTCAGCACAAGCTCATGGGTTCACACATATTTCAGTTTTCATTTTTCTTCATTATTGTACACAGGTTTTTTTTTTATTTCTGTTCCAGCTTTTTGTTTATGTGTGGCACTGTTTTCAAAAGTGCAAACTCTATAATACATGTAAATATTTATTGTGGATTTGCAATAAAGATGGAAGTACAGGTAACATACAACCAGCATGGTTTAGAGATGCTGCTCTTATCACAGGATATTTTTATAGAAATACTAAAAATAGATACAGCACTACTGATAAGTGAACGGTAGGACCAGAGACACTTCTAAAGCTCCCATATATTACGAACAGTCCAAGGATGTCCACAGCACTCCAAAATGTATCAAAACTTTATTTTAGAAATAAAAACCAGCGTCGTTTCAGGGTTATAACCCCTTAGTCATGCTTTATGACTAAGGGGTTGTAACCCCGAAACATCGCTGGTTTTTATTGCCAAAATACAATTTTGATACATTTTGGAGTGCTGTGGACATCCTTGGACTGTTCAGGATATTTTTATATGAGGATACAGAGATTGTACTGTAAGGCTACTGCCTCTCTTCTCAAATGACCACACCTCTTTTTCCACTTATAGCAAATTTGTATTTTGACAGGGGCCTACATGCCTCTGATATATGTTACAATTTTTATAAAATTAATGATTGATGGTTGGTGACAATTATTTAGAAAAACGTATTCGATGATTTATCTTCAAAAATCATCATATACTTTAATGGTGATTTTCTATTGATAATCATTAGATATGTTTGCTAAAGGGTTTTGATTGGCACCAATTATAGTCATGCCTAAAATAAAGGAGGTACAAAATGCACAGAAATTAAATGAAAATATACAGCAATTTCTATATCTTGACTCATATCTCCAAAACAATACTCACTGGCATTGAACCTAATGGGAGGGATGTAGAGAACCAGTCTCCTCCTCTGTCTATTACAGTGACTTCCCTATTAACTGTACATGCAACAGAGTAAAGTAGCAAATTATTTGCTACTTCAGCAATTGGCGGTTGTTTTGTGGGTAAGTGGTGTTTGAATGGCAGGTGTGGGTTATGAGATAATGTAATGAGTGAGGGTGGATTTGTTGAGGGGATTATACAGTTTTTTTCTTCCCATCCTGAACATGTATTGGGGATGTGGATGATTTTTGGGCCTTATCTTCTTATTGCAAACATTAAATCTATTTCCACCTCAGGACCACTTCATGTTGATTTGCAGGTATTGCACTGTTTTCCTTTTAGCATTGTTTCAAATCAAAAATATAATTTATAATGGGAATCAGGGTCAATGTAATCCAGAAGGGCTTGGCATGATGAAAGTGCTGTATCAAACCACTTTCAATTAATAGAGAGTAATCTCAAATTTGAATTCCTATTTTGGGTACCTTCCCTGTAATGTACTTCTGTTTATCAGGATTTTTCTATTCCTTCTGAAAGTCTGGAACACCTATACCATATGTAAGTATTATACAGTTTCCTGAGCATGCCACATAATACACAGTGTTTACCTAGATCAGTGCAGGAGCACATTTACACCTGCCATTAAATAGCTAAGGCAAATAAGACAAGATATATATAGTCTGGATCTACAATTCATTGCTTAATTGTTCATGTACTATAAATAAATAAATAAAAATAGCATTTGTCCTTTCAAAATTAATGGTAACAATTCCAAATAGCATTTTCTCATCATGCTTATCCTAACCACATTAATTTTTTATTGACGTAAGTTTCCTCAGCCATACGCTAAAAAGTCTACACCTTTACATTGAAGCTGCAAAAATGCCTTATATATCTATTACAAATTCAAATAAAAATAAAGTCTAATTATATCATATATTTTGAAATCATCACATTCACATTATTCTTAAAGGAAGGGAAACTCATGATGGAATGGAGGACATTAAAATTCCTGGAAACCATATTATAAATTAAAAAATAAGGCCTACATATGGTTCCTGAGAGACATTCATTTTTGGGCAAGGGAAAGGCCTTGAATTTAGAAAATGCTGTTTATGTTTTTCATCCAACCAACCTCTCTTAGGATTTGACGGAAGCCTAGTTCCATTTTATAGGTGTTTCGGAAGCAAAGTTATGGAAATCTGTAACAACAAATACATGAACAATACGCATTAGGAATGACCATAGCTAAATATTGGGGGGATAGACTGAACCAGACTCCTCTCTCTCCCTATAAAGGTGACTTCCTTTACCTGACTTCTCATTATTAGTGATTGGATGTTTAGCAGAGTAGGTTAATACAGAAGGGTGGAGAGCCTGGTGAATGTTATCTTGGTATATAAGCCAATATATAGAACTTGCTCTATATTTGATTTAATTGAGATCTGGCTTCCATATTCTGAAAATCAATTTTGTAGGGACTCATATACCACTTTGCACATTTCATTATTGGAATGCCACCTGGCATTTTTCTCAGACTAAACATTATGTCCCTAATAAAGGCACTGTTAAGGAAGGGAAATATAATTAAATAATCATTAATAACTGTATGTAGGTGGACACTGCTTACATTTGTTGGGGTTACTCTCAGCTTATAATGAACAAGAGGCATTTGTTTTTAATTTGTTGTTTAAAGGGCTATAATACCCAAATGTTTAAACACTTGAAAGTGATGCAGCATAGCTGTAAAAAGCTGAAAATATCACCTGAACATCTCTATGTAAAAAAGAAAGATATTTTACCTAAAAAGTTCCTCAGTAGCCACATCCCATTGTAAAGGATTTCTAAGCAGCATATTAGTATGTCTGTCCTGGGACAGCTGAAAGGATGAGCCTTGTGCACTCTCATATTATTTCCCTATTCAGATTAGGGAAGTTTACAATTAAATCTCATGAGAGTTAAGTCAAATCTCATGAGATGACAGTAAAAGAGTTCATGACCTCAGCACTGCTGATGCTGATTGGCTGCTGTTCATTTCTTCATATTTTTTTACCTGCAGCTGGGAGCAGCTGAGTATAACTTTTTACACAGAACTCACTCTGCTGAGCTGAGGAGATTGTGAGGTAAAATATCTTCCTTTTTTACATAGAGATGCTCAGGAGATATTTTCCTGTCAGCTTTTTACAGTTATACTGCATCAGTTTCAAGTTATTTAGCATATGAGTATTATGTCCCTTTAACAATGCTTTTTATTTTAATATATACTTAAAATGAGATAGCTATATGAGATAGCTATATGATAGTATAGTATTTCTTGTTCTAAATTTGTAAGTGCTATTGTTGTACTAATTTTGTCAAGCTATTTCATCTACAACACTTGAGCAACTATCAGATATTTCCTATACTTACTGTAGTTGATAAGGGCACCGTCAGAGCATAGCAGTAACCTTGCCAGTATCAATCTTGGCTTGCCAGTAATTAATTAGCTGAATGCTGAATTGGTACAACTCACTAGTAGTAACAACAGCTACATCAACTACAATAGCCAGGTCCACCAATGACAGCTAATCCTGATTCCAGCATCCATTCCCACCCACAATTAACCCTAATGCAGCTCCCAAACTACAATTCATTCTAACCAAAACCCAACCCCATTAATAGGAAGAACAAGCCAAGGAGCTCTAGTAAGAAGATAAAATTAGATTTAGCAGGATGTACACAAAGGATTCAGTTGTATCAGTTGCAATTTATATTGAAATATATTTTTCTTCGTTTTTTTTAAGCAACATGTATAGCGGCTGCTTGTTTAGGAGCATATTGTCATTTTAATGAACAGGGAATTACATTAAAGAACAATTAAATACAGTACAATTGCATAATTAACAAGTGCATAATAGAAAGTTAATGCAATAACACCAAGGGGGGTAGTTATCAACGTGTCAACTTTCCTGCCTTCGCCGGCCCAATACGCCCGCCTAAGCTCGCCTACCATCGCCACCGCGGACCTGAAAAAATTCGCCTAAGTTATCAAAAAAGCTGTCAAAAAGCCGTGCACCAAGTACGGGGCGATGAGCAGCGGACTGTGATAGTTATCACTCATCCGATCTCGCTGCTCTTCGGCTTTTTTACAGCTTTCTTGCTAGCCTGTCACTAAGCACCCACACTAACTACACTGTTCTACCCCTATACCGGCACCCCCGGAGCCCCCCGCAACTAAATAAAGTTAGTAACCCCTAAACCGCCGCTCCTAGACTCCGCCGCAACTCTTATAAATGTATTAACCCCTAAACCGCAGCTCCTGGATACCGCCGCAACCTACATTATACCTAGTAACCCCTATCCTGCCCCCCCTATAACGCCGCTCTCTATTAACCCCTATCCTGCTGATCCCGCACCTCGCCGCAACTAAATAAATAGTTTAACCCCTAAACCGCCGCTCCCGGACCCTGCCGCAACCTATATTAAATTTATTAACCCCTAATCTGCCCCCCCCTACACCGTCGCCACCTTTAATAAATTTATTAACCCCTATCCTGCCCCCCTCTACACCGCCGCCACTGTAATAAATTTATTAACCCCTAAACCTAAGTCTAACACTAATCCTAACACCCCCTAACTTAAATATTAATTAAATAAATCTAAATAATATTTCTATTATTAACTAAATTAATCCTATTTAAAACTAAATACTTACCTTTTACAATAGCTATTAAATAGTTATTAACTATTTAATAGCTACCTAGCTAAAATAAAGAGAAATTTACCTGTAAAATAAAAACTAACCTAAGTTACAATTACACCTAACACTACACTACACTTAAATAAATTATTCCTATTTAAAACTAAATACTTACCTGTAAAATAAGCCCTAAGATAGCTACAATGTAATTAATAATTACATTGTAGCTATTTTAGGATTTATATTTATTTTACAGGTAACTTTGTATTTATTTTAGCTAGTTAGAATAGTTATTAAATAGTTATTAACTATTTAATAACTAACTAGCTAAAAGAAATACAAAATTACCTGTAAAATAAATCCTAACCTAAGTTACAATTAAACCTAACACTACACTATCATTAAATTAATTAAATACATTAAATACAAATAACTACAATTAAATACAATTACATAAACTAACTAAAGTACAAAAAATAAAAAAAGCTAAGTTACAAAAAAATAAAAAAATAGGTTACAAACATTTAAAAAATATTACAACAATTTTAAGCTAATTACACCTAATCTAAGCCCCCTAATAAAATAACAAAGCCCCCCAAAATAAAAAAATTCCATACCCTATTCTACATTACAAAAGTTCAAAGCTCTTTTACCTTACCAGCCCTTAAAAGGGCCTTTTGTGGGGCATGCCCCAAAGAAAACTGCTCTTTTGCCTGTGAAAGAAAAATACAACCCCCCCCAACATTAAAACCCACCACCCACATACCCCTAAGCTAACCCAAACCCCCCTTAAAATAACCTAACACTAATCCCCTGAAGATCATCCTACCTTTAGTCGTCCTTTAGCCGAGCCACCGATGGAACTGAAGAGGAGATCAGGAGTGGCAGAAGTGATCCTCCAAGGGGCGCTGAAGAAATCTTCCATCCGATGAAGTGATCCTCCAAGGGGCGCTGAAGAAGTCTTCCATCCGGGCGATGTCATCTTCCAAGCGGCGCTGAAGAAGTCTTCTATCCGGGCGATGTCATCTTCCAAGCGGGGGGGGGGGCTGATTGAATCAGCCAATCAGATTGAGCTTGCATTCTATTGGCTGATTGGATCAGCCAATAGAATGCAAGCTCAATCTGATTGGTTGATTGGATCAGCCAATCAGATTGAACTTCAATCTGATTGGTTGATTCAATCAGCCAATCAGATTTTTCCTACCTTAATTCCGATTGGCTGATAGAATCCTATCAGCCAATCGGAATTGAAGGGACGCCATCTTGGATGACGTCCCTTAAAGGAGCCTTCATTCGTCGGTAGTCCGTCGGGAAAGAAGGATGTTTCGGGTCGGCGGGATGAGATTGAAGACCCCGCTTGGAAGATGACATCGCCCTGATAGAAGACTTCTTCAGCGCCGCTTGGAAGATGACATCGCCCGGATGGAAGACTTTTTCAGCGCCTCCTGGAGGATCACTTCATCGGATGGAAGATTTCTTCAGCGCCCCTTGGAGGATCACTTCTGCCACTCCGGATCTCCTCTTCAGTTCCATCGGTGGCTCGGCTGAGTGAAGACGACTAAAGGTAGGATGATCTTCAGGGGATTAGTGTTAGGTTATTTTAAGGGGGGTTTGGGTTAGATTAGGGGTATGTGGGTGGTGGGTTTTAATGTTGGGGGGGTTGTATTTTTCTTTTACAGGCAAAAGAGCAGTTTTCTTTGGGGCATGCCCCACAAAAGGCCCTTTTAAGGGCTGGTAAGGTAAAAGAGCTTTGAACTTTTTTAATGTAGAATAGGGTAGGGAATTTTTTTTTATTTGGGGGGGCTTTGTTATTTTATTAGGGGGCTTAGATTAGGTGTAATTAGCTTAAAATTGTTGTAATATGTTTTAAATGTTTGTAACCTATTTTTTTTATTTTTTGTAACTTAGCTTTTTTTATTTTTTGTACTTTAGTTAGTTTATGTAATTGTATTTAATTGTAGTTATTTGTATTTAATTTATTTAATTAATTTAATGATAGTGTAGTGTTAGGTTTAATTGTAACTTAGGTTCTTAAGTTCTAACTAACAGCAGTACATTTGTTGATATCAGTACAAGATATCCATAGTATTGAAATACTTGATATTGTTGGCACCAAGCACCAGTGAATATGCGCTAAATACCCTCAGAGTAACACAACCTAATAATCGGAATAATCCGAATACAAATTGACATTGTGTTAATCTGCACAACGCACAGTATAAAATACTGGGGGATAAACAACAAATACCTCCATAAAAACATAGACCAATAATCTGGATACAATTCATATTGTGTGGACTTGTATAACGCTATGTTCTAATAGCAACATTTGTATTAACGTTGAAAATTGCATACAGCCTTATAATAGCTGAAGATTTATGCTAAATAACGAAAAATACATACCTAATACCATTAGGGCATACCTTTTAATTATGAAAATTCAATAGGTTATCATATCTGCATTAAGAACTTAGCCAAATTAACCCTTCGAAAGGGGAGGTATATAACAAGCTCACGATAGCAACTATATGTCCAGAAAGTATTACAATAACTAGTGCTATGCATTAATAAATATCACTGCTTTAGCAGCATTATTATCAAAGAACCCAAAGCACATGCCCGAGAAGCATATACAATTGCAAAATAAGTCTATTTTCAAAAGATTTTTGAGACCATGAATAACTATAATATTTGAACCAGGAAATAGTACCATTGTTTTCACAAACATTATATATCACATATAGCAGCAGCTATAACTAGGAGACATCTAGGGAACCAGGAATACCCCTAACCATAAGCCTGAAGATAACTTTCCTTACAGATAGCTACGTTCAGCATCCAAATCCTCTTGATATTATCCTCCTCAACATTAAGTGTTTTTAATACATATATGTTTATGTTTGTTTTGTGGAATCTTTTTTAACTAATCTAATAAAGGTTATATTTTATTTTTACGGCACAGACCGTCCCCCCTTTTGGCACTAAAGGTTCTAAATTTAAAGCCACATCACCATGAGATGTGAGTGCTAATAAGTGTACATGCTTCAATCCTTGTATTGAATCAACCCCTCTTTTGTAATTGTAACTTAGGTTAGTTTTTATTTTACAGGTAAATTTCTCTTTATTTTAGCTAGGTAGCTATTAAATAGTTAATAACTATTTAATAGCTATTGTACCTAGTTAAAATAAATACAAACTTGCCTGTAAAATAAAAATAAATCCTAAGATAGCTACAATATAATTTTTATTTATATTGTAGCTATCTTAGGGTTTATTTTAAAGGTAAGTATTTAGTTTTAAATAGGATTAATTTAGGCCTAGATTTGGAGTTTTGTCGGTAACGACCCGAAAAACTAACGCCGGCTTTTTTCTGACCGCACCATAAAAATAACTCTGGTATCGAGAGTCCACATAAAGGCTGCGTTAGGCTCCAAAAAAGGAGCGTAGAGCATTTTTAACGCAGCTTCAACTCTCGATACCAGAGTTGCTTACGGACGCGGCCAGCCTCAAAAACGTGCTCGTGCACGATTCCCCCATAGGAAACAATGGGGCTGTTTGAGCTGAAAAAAAAACAAACACCTGCAAAAAAGCCGCGTTCAGCTCCTAACGCAGCCCCATTGTTTGCTATGCGGTAACCCTTCCTACGTCTGCACTTAACACTCTAACATGTACCCCGAGTCTAAACACCCCTAACCTTACACTTATTAACCCCTAATCTGCCGCCCCCGCTATCGCTGACCCCTGCATATTATTATTAACCCCTAATCTGCCGCTCCGTAAACCGCCGCTACTTACATTATCCCTATGTACCCCTAATCTGCTGCCCCTAACACCGCCGACCCCTATATTATATTTATTAACCCCTAATCTGCCCCCCACAATGTCGCCTCCACCTGCCTACACTTTTTAACTCCTAATCTGCCGACCGGACCTGAGCGCTACTATAATGAAGTTATTAACCCCTAATCCGCCTCACTAACCCTATAATAAATAGTATTAACCCCTAATCTGCCCTCCCTAACATCGCCGACACCTAACTTCAATTATTAACCCCTAATCTGCCGACCGAATCTCGCCGCTATTCTAATAAATGTATTAACCCCTAAAGCTAAGTCTAACCCTAATACTAACACCCCCCTAAGTTAAATATAATTTAAATCTAACGAAATTAATTAACTCTTATTAAATAAATTATTCCAATTTAAAGCTAAATACTTACCTGTAAAATAAATCGTAATATAGCTACAATATAAATTATAATTATATTATAGCTATTTTAGGATTTATATTTATTTTACAGGTAACTTTGTATTTATTTTAACCAGGTACAATAGCTATTAAATAGTTAAGAACTATTTAATAGCTAAAATAGTTAAAATAATTAAAAATTTACCTGTAAAAGAAATCCTAACCTAAGTTACAAATAAACCTAACACTAGACTATCAATAAATTAATTAAATAAACTACCTACAATTACCTACAATTAACCTAACACTACACTATCAATAAATTAATTAAATACAATTGCTACAAATAAATACAATTAAATAAACTAGCTAAAGTACAAAAAATAAAAAAGAACTAAGTTACAAAAAATAAAAAAATATTTACAAACATAAGAAAAATATTACAACAATTTTAAACTAATTACACCTACTCTAAGCCCCCTAATAAAATAACAAAGCCCCCCAAAATAAAAAAATGCCCTACCCTATTCTAAATTACTAAAGTTCAAAGCTCTTTTACCTTACCAGCCCTGAACAGGGCCCTTTGCGGGGCATGCCCAAAGAAATTCAGCTCTTTTGCCTGTAAAAAAAACCATACAATACCCCCCCCCCAACATTACAACCCACCACTCACATCGGAACAGCCAATAGAATGCGAGCTCAATCTGATTGGCTGATCGGATCAGCCAATCGGATTGAACTTGATTCTGATTGGCTGATTCCATGTAACTTAGTTCTTTTTTATTTTTTGTACTTTAGCTAGTTTATTTAATTGTATTTATTTGTAGCAATTGTATTTAATTAATTTATTGATAGTGTAGTGTTAGGTTAATTGTAGGTAATTGTAGGTAGTTTATTTAATTAATTAATTTATTGATAGTCTAGTGTTAGGTTTATTTGTAACTTAGGTTAGGATTTCTTTTACAGGTACATTTGTAATTATTTTAACTATTTTAGCTATTAAATACTTCTTAACTATTTAATAGCTATTGTACCTGGTTAAAATAAATACAAAGTTACCTGTAAAATAAATATAAATCCTAAAATAGCTATAATATAATTATAATTTATATTGTAGCTATATTAGGATTTATTTTACAGGTAAGTATTTAGCTTTAAATTGGAATAATTTATTTCATAAGAGTTAATTAATTTCGTTAGATTTAAATTATATTTAACTTAGGGGGGTGTTAGTATTAGGGTTAGACTTAGCTTTAGGGGTTAATACATTTATTAGAATAGCGGCGAGATTCGGTCGGCAGATTAGGGGTTAATAATTGAAGTTAGGTGTCGGCGATGTTAGGGAGGGCAGATTAGGGGTTAATACTATTTATTATAGGGTTAGTGAGGCGGATTAGGGGTTAATAACTTTATTATAGTAGCGCTCAGGTCCGGTCGGCAGAATAGGGGTTAATAAGTGTAGGCAGGTGGAGGCGACGTTGTGGGGGGCAGATTAGGGGTTAATAAATATAATATAGGGGTCGGCGGTGTTAGGGGCAGCAGATTAGGGGTACATAAGGATAACGTAGGTGGCGGTGCTTTGCGGTCGGCAGATTAGGGGTTAATAAGTGTAGGCAGGAGAAGGGGACGTTGAGGGGGACAGATTAGGGGTTAATAAATATAATACAGGGGTCGGCAGTGTTAGGGGCAGCAGATTAGGGGTACATAAGGATAGCGTAGGTGGCGGTCGGCAGATTAGGGGTTAAAAAATTTTTTTCGAGTGTCGGCGATGTGGGGGGACCTCGGTTTAGGGGTACATAGGTAGTTTATGGGTGTTAGTGTACTTTAGAGCACAGTAGTTAAGAGCTTTATAAACCGGCGTTAGCCCAGAAAGCTCTTAACTACTGACTTTTTTCCTGAGGCTGGAGTGTTGTCGTTAGATGTCTAACGCTCACTTCAGAAACGACTCTAAATACCGGAGTTATAAAAATCCCATTGAAAAGATAGGATACGCAATTTACGTAAGGGGATCTGCGGTATGGAAAAGTCGCGGCTGGAAAGTGAGCGTTAGACCCTATTTTGAGTGACTCCAAATACCGGCGGTAGCCTAAAACCAGCGTTAGGAGCCTCTAACGCTGGTTTTCACGGCTAACGCCAAACTCTAAATCTAGGCCTTATTAAATAATAGAAATATTATTTAGATTTATTTAATTAATATTTAAGTTAGGGGGGTGTTAGGGTTAGTGTTAGACTTAGGTTTAGGGGTTAATAAATGTATTACAGTGGCGGCGGTGTAGTGGGGGGCAGGATAGGGGTTAATAAATGTATTATAGGTGGCGACGGTGTAGGGGGGGCAGATTAGGGGTTAATAAATTTAATATAGGTTGCGGCAGGGTCCGAGAGTGGCGGTTTAGGGGTTAAACTATGTATTTAGTTGCGGCGAGGTGCAGGATCGGCAGGATAGGGGTTAATAACTTTATTATAGAGGGCGGCGGTATAGGGGGGGCAGGATGGGGTTACTAGGTATAATGCAGGTTGCGGCGGTGTCCGGGAGCGGCGGTTTAGGGGTTAATATGTATAGAGTAGCTTGCGGTGGGCTCTGGGAGCGGCGGTTTAGGGGGTAATAACTTTATTTAGTTGTGGCGGTGTAGGGGGGACAGATTAGGGGTGTTTAGACTTGGGGTACATGTTAGGGTGTTAGGTGCAGACGTTTCCCATAGGAATCAATGGGATGTCTGGCAGCAGCGAACTTGTACTTTCGCTATGGTCAGACTCCCATTGATTCCAACGGGATCCGCCGCCTCCAGGGTGGCGGATTGAAAACCAGGTACGCTGGGCCGGAAAAGTGCCGAGCGTACCTCCTAGTTTTTTGATAACTAGCAAAAGTAGTCAGATTGTGCCGCACTTGTGTGCGGAACATCTGGAGTGACGTAAGAATCGATCTGTGTCGGACTGAGTCTGGTGGATCGAAGCTTACGTCACAAAATTCTACTTTTGCTGGTATCTAGCCTTTGATAACTAAGGCGAATCAGCCTCGCCACAAATACGCTGCGGAATTCCAGCGTATTTGAGGTTAACAGCTTGATAACTACCCCCCCAACTCTTAATTTCAAATAAGCAGTATATTTTTTTTCCTACAGATTTTTTTCTCTCCCATTTTTCGGCCCCCTGGATCATGTGACCAGCGATCAACCAATCACAAACTAGTATACATATACCCTGTGAACTTGTGCACATGCTCAGTAGGAGCATAATTTGTTTTTAGTTTTCGTGTTCACAATAATTTTTCTCAAAGAAAGAGGGCTTTCGTTTAAGGGTGTTCCACTTTTTTGAATATTGGACATGAAGGAATCGGATTGGGCCATCATGGTTCAATAAGGACTAGGATTGGATGTATATCAAGCTAATAATGGACCTGAATGCAAAATATAAAATCAGAATACTACTCAAAAGAGAGCTGAAAATGCAGGTATTGAGTTCTGATTGAAAACTCTAAACATAAAATAAAAGAATGAGTTCCTATTCTTACAATAATTGGTAAATAGTGCGTATTACCTTATAATACAAGCAAAGTGTAAAATGTAAAAAGGCAATAACTTTGTATTGCTCAATGAACAATAGTCCATGCACACTTGAAAAGGCAGTATAAACTAAATAAGGCAATATCCCTATGTTGCGTGGCAGTATCTTTATATTGCCTGGCAGCTAGAGTTAATTTCCAATAACCAGACTTGGGTACCTTGATCTGTATAGCGGTTATCACTCCGTATCAAATAGTGACAATTAGGTGTAAACTAATCTTTACCGGATGTTAGGGTTCCACTGTGTGAACGGAGTACACTCGGAGAAGAGCAGGTAGGCACGGAGAGGTGTAGCAGCCCTAGAGTGAGGTAGGCACACACGGTTCTTTTTTTCAGTAACGCTGGAACTATTGGCGACAACCAAGGACAGAGGTATTTGTAATACACAGTGGAACCCTAACATCCGGTAAAGATTAGTTTACACCTAATTGTCACTATTTGATACGGAGTGGTAACTGCTATACAGCTCAAGGTACCCAAGTCTGGTTAGGTGTAGGTGTAGGTGTAAACTAATCTTTACCGGATGTTAGGGTTCCACTGTGTGAACGGAGTACACTCGGAGAAGAGCAGGTAGGCACGGAGAGGTGTAGCAGCCCTAGAGTGAGGTAGGCACACACGGTTCTTTTTTTCAGTAACGCTGGAACTATTGGCGACAACCAAGGACAGAGGTATTTGTAATACACAGTGGAACCCTAACATCCGGTAAAGATTAGTTTACACCTAATTGTCACTATTTGATACGGAGTGGTAACTGCTATACAGCTCAAGGTACCCAAGTCTGGTTATTGGAAATTAACTCTAGCTGCCAGGCAATATAAAGATACTGCCACGCAACATAGGGATATTGCCTTATTTAGTTTATACTGCCTTTTCAAGTGTGCATGGACTATTGTTCATTGAGCAATACAAAGTTATTGCCTTTTTACATTTTACACTTTGCTTGTATTATAAGGTAATACGCACTATTTACCAATTATTGTAAGAATAGAAACTCATCCTTTTATTTTATGTTTAGAGTTTTTTAGCAATTTTAGAGTTTAATAAGCTCATTTTTTATGACCGGTCATATATATGCACTTTAGGAAATACTGATCGTCATTCTAATAAATTGTTTTGCATTTTTAGCAGTTATTTTATCTTTTTTATTCCAGCTGGTATATAGACCATAGACACAGATTCCTCATTCTATATCCCCATAGCTGTTAGCGCGCACACACACACATTTATATTGAATATTGTTTTTTCTTATTTCTGCTTATGGGTGCAGATTAGTGTATGTGCAGGGGTAGGATTTGCGCACCAATAAGACACTATCATTCTATTGACTTCTGATTGGCTGCTAGTGATTTTGACAAACTGAGACGGACATGATTTCAGCTTATCTTCAGATACTACTCAATTAGGAACTTATTGAAAATTGATTTTTCCTTGGTTAATAATTGTGATATTTGTGATTGGTACTTTTGAACTTTAATTAACTTGAGGATTGGTGCAAAATATTAATAGCAATTTTCGCAATGACAAACGGATTTAACTTTTTAGAAAATGTATTGCATAACTAGAGTTTTGATGTTATAGCCCTTCTGTGACACTGGTGCTTGATGGTTCTTTTGAAAGACGTTGCAATGTTGAAACGTATTGATCTAATTCATTTGTATGTTTAAGATTATTAATCCTGCTAAGCAGTGTTAATTTTGACTGCAAGTTTCAATTTAGTCTTAGTTTTAGTCTTTTGACTAAAATGCCATTTTAGTTTTAGTCGTATTTTAGTCATCTGAATTGTTTTAGTTTTAGTCTAGTTTTAGTCGACTGAATCTCCAGTTGATTTTAGTCGACTGAATCTCCAGTAGATTTTAGTCGACTAAATCTCCAGTAGATTTTAGTTGACTAAAATCTAAGGGGTGTAGTTAAAGTGTAATGCATTATTTAAACAATATTAAAACTTTAACAGTTCTCTGTTAATAATTAAAATAAGTATCAAGTAACTCAACACAACAAAACGTTTCTGCAGCTAGCACAGGCACAGCATAACTTAAACCCATATTCATAGGTTATACTTATTTCTATAGGAAGAATCAATTGATTGTTCACAGATTCGAAAAATTTTCGGCAACGATATTAGCACTGCTCTAGAACTTCCAAACTCATTATATACTCCTGGAGTAAAGGTTTATTAACCTGTTTTTATTTATGGTATTAAGGTTTGAACATGCAATTCAGATTTAACTGGTGTGGTATATAACATGTCTTTATTTTTCTTAAAATTTAATAAAATTAAGTTTTGTAAATTTTACAAAAGAGCAGAAATTGGATATGGATTGATTATAACACCTTGCATAAAATGTTTTTGTCAGCAAATTTTGATTTAGTTTTAGTCATAGTCTTTTGACTAAAATGTCATTTTGATTTAGTTTTAGTCATAGTCTTTTGACTAAAATGCCTTTTAGTTTTAGTCGTATTTTAGTCATTAGAATTTCTTTAGTTTTATAGTCATTTTAGTCTAGTTTTAGTCGACGAAATTAACACTGCTGCTAAGGAGCTTTGCGCTTTTTTATCCAACTACAATAAATCGATCAGAATTTTGTAAATCGACTCCCTGTGAGTATCTTCTATTGTCTGTGTGTGCCTTACGTGTTACACTATTGCAGGCTTCTGTTTTCAGTATCCTTGAGAACTCGATCCACCTTGGTGAGATTAAGAATTTATTGAAAATTGATTAACCTTAGGATTCATTTAGTAAATTGCAATGTAATGTAATTAAATAAATGTAAAGTAATACATTTAACTTTCTTTTAGAATAATTCAAATATAACATATTCGCCATTGGGAAATATTTTTTTATTATTTTTGTATTACTTTGTTTAAGGTGTATTCTTGGTAGTTCCACGTACAGTTGTAAATCTTCGATGGCGGAAGCTTTTAGAATATTTATTGGATAACTACATGTCTGTGACATTGTTGTTGATGGCTCTTGAGAAAGACGTAACGTTGAAATCCGTTAAGCTTATGGTTGAGCTTTTTAATCCTGATACAAAAAGCTATCAGAATTTTGCAAATCCACTCGCTGTGAATATCCTCCACTTGGTTCTGTTTTGGCCACACATATTGCACTATTGCAGGCTTCTATTTTCAGTGTCCTTGAAAAATCGATCCACCTTGGTGAGACTTCGACACCCTTGAAAAAATGTTTCAGAGCTATTCAAAACATACAAAAAGGATTTGAAAAGTAGCTTTAAAAGTGTTCTCTGATGTGTTGGACTTCTGCTGTACATGCCACAGATGCATTCGAAAAAATTTGCAAAGAATTGGGTATTATTGGGTTTTCAAATGAATAGAAGGTTTGTTATATACATGCTATAAAATACTAATAGACAGAGGAAGATTTACAAGATGTAATAAGATATAATTAAAGAGACAAGACAGGCAAAAACATAATTTATGCTTTCCAGATAAATTCCTTTCCTTCCGGATAGGGAGAGTCCACGGTTTCATTCCTTACTGTTGGGAAATACAACACCTGGCCACCTAGAGGAGGCAAAGACACCACAGGAAAAGGCTCAAAAATCCATCCCACTTCCTCATTACCCCAGTCATTCTGCCGAGGGAACAAGGAAAGGTAGGAGAAACATTAGGGTATAAATAGTGCCAGAAGAATAAAATAAATAAAAGGGGACCGCCCATAGACAAGAAAAAATGGGTGGGGCCATGGACTCTCCCTATCCAGAAGGAAAGGAATTTATCTGGTAAGCATAAATTATGCTTTCCTTCCTAAGATAGGGAGAGTCCATGGCTTCATTCCTTACTGTTGGGAATACTATACCCTATTCTGAGGGCACCCCAGTCTACAAAACTTTTCTCCGGAAATTGTAAAATTTTGAAAAAGTATGTAAGGTGGCCCAAGAGGAAGCCACTGCTCTAGTGGAATGAGCCATTATCCTCTCAGGAGGATGATTTCCCGCTGTCTTGTAAGCTAAGCGGATGACACTCCTCAACCAAAAGGATAGGGAAGTCGAAGTAACCTTCTGCCCCTTACGCTTTCCTGAATAGACAACAAACAAGGAGGAAGATTGTCTAAACTCCTTAGTATCAAAAATAATTTTCAGAGGAGCATCAGGTGGTAAAAAGTAAAACTTTACTTTTTAAAAAAAAAAATTAAAACATGCAGCAAACAAACAAGAGTGCCCATATATTCAAGGGAACCGCTAGCTTACGTGTTTTGGCATTATGCCATACTCATAGCTGGCTTAATAGCCTGAAGATAGAACTTCAAGGTACGAACCACATCCAAATTGGGAAGTAAGCATTTCTTCGATGAAGAAGAATTAGAAAACAAGGAAGGAACCACAATCTCCTGATTGATGTTACGATCTGACAAACCTTAGGAAGAAAACCTAATTTAGTACATAAAACTGCCTTATCTGCATGAAAAATCAGATAAGGGAGCTCACATTGCAAAGCAGAGATCTCAGAAATTCTGCGTGCAGAGGCAATAGCCAATAAAAAGAGAACCTTCCAAGATAACAATTTAATGTCAACGGAATGCAGAGACTCAAATGGAACCTGTTGCAAAACTCAAAGAACACGATTTAGGTTTCAAGGAGCCCCAGATCTAAACACAGGTCTGATCCTAATCAGAGCCTTAACAAATGACTGCATGTCTGGAAGCTCAGCCAGTCTCTTGTGCAATAAAACTGACAGGGCCGAAATCTGTCCCCTCAGGGAACTAGCACAAAGGCCCTTCTCCAGCCCCTCCTGGAGAAAAGATAAGATCCTGGCAACCTTAACTCTGTGCCAGGAAAAAGCATGCTCTTCACACCAGAATAAGTAGGTCCTCCACACCTTGTGGTAGATACACTGAGCAACTGGTTTACAAGCTTGAATAAGAGTATCAATGACACTCTCAGAGAAACCTCTCTTGGCTAAGACTAAGCATTTTAATCTCCACATAGTCAGCCTCAGAGAGTCTAGATTTTGATGAACAAATGGACCTTGTATCAGCAGGTCTCTGCAACAAGGTAACTTCCACGGAGGAGGATATCCCCACTAGATTCGCAAACCACGTCCTTCGCAGCCATGATGGAGCAATCAGGATTACTGATATCCGCTCCTGCTTGATGTGAGCCACCACTTGATGAAGAAGTGGTAATGGAGGCAAAGATATATGAGTTTGAACCTCCAGGGCACTGCTAGTGCATATATTAGATCTGCTTTGGGATCCCTCGACCCGTACCTGGGTAGCTTGGTATTGAAATAGGACGCCATGAGATATATCTCCAGCATCCCCCACTTGCTGCATATCTCTGCAAACACCACGGGATGGAGAGACCATTCCCCTGGAGGGAAGGATTGCCTGCTGAGAGAATCCGCCTCCCAGTTGTCCACACCTGGAATGTGGAACGCTGACAGCAAACAGCTGTTGGCCTCCGCCCACTGTAGAATCTGAGATACTTCCTTTATTGCCAAATGAACTTCTCCTTCCCCCTTGATTTTTGATGTAAGCCACCGAGGTTATATTGTCTGATTGGAATCTGATAAACTTGGACATACCCAGAAGTGGCCAAGCCCTCAAGGCCTTGAAGTTTGCCCGTAGTTCCAAAATATTGATCGGCAGGGAGGACTTCTCCTGAGTCCACAACCCCTGTGCCTTCCTGGCACCCCAAACAGCTCCCCATCTGGATAGGCTTGTGTCCGTAGTCACAATCTCCCAGGATGGTATTAAGAAGCATGTCCTTTGGGACAGATGATCTGGACAGAGCCACCAAGAGAGCAATTCTCTCAACCAGCTGTCTAATACAATCTGTTGACACAGATCTGAATGATCACCATTCCACTGTCTCAACATGTACAGTTGTAAAGGTCTGAGACGGAACCTGGAAAAATAAATGATGTCCATGCAGAACACCATGAGACCAATCACCTCCATACACTGAGCCACAGAGGGACTCAAGAAGGTCCGGAGGGCAAGACATGCCGAAGTTAGCTTGCAACATCTCTGGTCTGTTAGAAATATTCTCATGGATATGGAGTCTATTATAGCACCCAGGAATTCCACCCTGGTACTTGGGATAAGAGAACTCTTTTCCAAGTTTATCTTCCATCCATGTGATCAAAGAAGACTGAGAAGGGACTCGTCCAAGTATGGGGCTACTGCAATACCCTGAGTTCTGGCATCGGCTAGAAGAGCCCCCAGAACCTTCATAAAGATTCTTGGAGCAGTAGCTAGGCCAAATGGAAGGGCAATGAACTGGATGTGCTGGTCCAGGAATGCAAACCTCAGGAAATGAAAGTGTTCCCTGTGGATTGGAACATGAAGATAAGCGTCTCCTAACATGACCAAAGGCAAAGAATGACTGGGGTAATGAGGAAGTGGGAGGGATATTTAAGCCTTTGACTGGGTGTCTTTGCCTCCTCCTGGTGGCCAGGTGTTGTATTTCCCAACAGTAAGGAATGAAGCCGTGAACTATCCCTATTTTAGGAAGGAAATTAAACTTTCATGATTTATACAGAGCATGACATTTTAAGACACTTTTAAATTAATTTCTATTATCAAATGTATTTTGTTCTCTTGATATCCTTTGTTGAAAAGCATATGTACATATACCCAGCAGCAGCAATACACTACTGAGAGCATTTTGGTGATTAGTGGCCACACACATGTGTGTCTTGTCATTGGTTCACTACATGGGGTAGGTTTATCAAGCAGCAGATGCTGCAACCCTACCCCCAAAGTTTCAGGTCCGCCTAATACTTAAGTTAAGAAGCAGTGGCCTTAAGACTGTTGCTCCTTAACTCATCCACCACCTCTGAGGTGGCGGACAGCAATCATTCCGATCGAATACGATTGGAATGATTGAAACCCCCTGTTAGAGGCTGATTAGCCGCGAAAGTGCAGGGGGCGGTGTTGCACAAGCATTTCCTCAGAAATGTGTGTGCAATGACAAATGCCAACAGCGTATACTGTCTGCATTTATCGATATTGGGCGGATATGATCTGCTACAGCAGATCATGTCCGCCCGACATTTGATAAATCTATCTCGATATGTTTAGCTGCTAACCAGCAGTGTTTTTTTCAGCTCTGGAGCTGACTTTAACTGTAGGTTTAATCCATTTGCAGGGATTAAACAGTTATTTGCAAGCAATACTGCAATAATAAATTGCTCTAACACATTAGATAATTTTAGATAATTAGATAATCCAAATAGTGCTTTCATCTCTCTGTGTTCCGTATAATTTCAAATTCTGATAATTAGAAGTTTGAATTAATCTTACAAGATATACGAAGGGTTAAGCTCCAGTAAAGTATGTCTCAAAATCACCGAGAGACAGATGATAGGCAGACCATGCATATACAACCTTCAAATACAATTACTTCTGTTCAGCTTGCATGTAAATTTGCAGCAGACTACTGGAAACAATTGTGAATTATTCTTACCTTTCTCCCAGTTCTTAGTGATTCTTTCTTTTATATTGTGGGTCAACAAAAGAAAATAATCAGAGAAGGCTGAGTTGTTGTTATGAATCAAGGTTATTTTGCCAGGAATGTAATTCACATTTATTATTTGCTAAACCATTGAAATA
Source organism: Bombina bombina (assembly GCF_027579735.1). Classification (NCBI taxonomy): domain Eukaryota; kingdom Metazoa; phylum Chordata; class Amphibia; order Anura; family Bombinatoridae; genus Bombina; species Bombina bombina. The sequence goes on from NC_069502.1 coordinate 209,831,190, forward strand.
ATAAAAAAGAGAGAAAAGAAATATGATAAAAAGAAAAGCCTACAAAGATTTCCCCTGCAGATAAAGCGGCCTTTGTCATAAAGCTGAAAAGCAGGTGTTGAATTTGCCCCATGAGGTTAAATGTATTGACCTCAATAGAAGGAGAAATAAGCAAGTACTTTGTGGGCAAACATAACAAAATCTTTGGAATTTCATGGAAAATCATATTTTCCATTTTGTTTCTGGTGGTGTGAAGCATTTTTATTCCTACTTTTCAAGAGACCCCTGAATGTTATCCTTGTCTCTTTTTACTTTATGTTTCAGAAATATTTTAATTTTTATATTTGTAGGAAATATGTTGAGACAAAAGCTGTTCATGTAGAAATAATTATGCCAAATATTTACGGAATCCACTGAATAAAATATTTTTCTTGTGTATTAACACGCGTATTACATGTTGAAAGTAAAACGTTTTCGCACAAGCACTAACCCAATGCACGCCAAAAGCAGAAGTTAGAGTACCACAACCATGTCAACGTATTCCCCCATACTTGCACGCAAACTCAATCGCATTTTCTAAAACTACAGAAACATTTTTGAAGGGATAGGGAGGGATGGGAAGCTACACTTCGGCAAAAGGAGAATTGGAAGGGGGGGCACCCTAACTAATGATCACAGGGAGGGGAGGTAGTAGGCCCCACTACACTACAGAAAAAACAATAAATTAATAAATAAATAAAAATGCTAATAAAAAAACAGCTGCCAGTACCTACAATGACCGACAATAATAGGAGGTGGGAGGGTTAAAGAGCTGTTTGGAGGGGGATAAAGGAGGTGGGAGGGTTGAGGAGGGATCACTAAGATGCAATAAAAGAAAAAATAGCCCTAAACTGCATGAGGGATCAGTGGGTGGTGGTGGTGGTGGGGGGTGTCAGGTGGAAGGGTAATCTCTACTCACTTCACTGCCAGGAATTTAAAATCAGGTGCACAGCTGCAATTAGCGGCATTCTAATGGCCAAAAGCAATAGCAAAGCCATGCTATTTCTGAACAAAGGGGATGCCAGAGAAGCTTTTACAACCATTTGTCTTATGACTGCAGTAGTTGTATACCTCCCAATATTTCAACATTCCAAAGAGGGACACCCTTTGGAGAGTGTGTAATATACAGTATTCAACAGAAGTAAGTACAACCCAGTGCAATATCACTTAAATGTCAAATGATTCAAAATTGTATAACCTAACAGTAACTGCATTCCGTCTTTTTACAGTAGGGTATTTGCTCTTATGTAAAATTAAAAACTAACAGTTTAGATTTACTATATTAAAAATATCAGCCCCAAAGCAGGAAATCAATGCAACAAAAGTCAGTGCACCTTTCATTCCTGAGATTCAAATCTTTTATTTTTTTTTAAATAGTTTGCATGTCCACCTTTATTTTTGATGACAGACTCAATCCTCCTTGGCATGGAGGAAACCAGTGCCATACAAATTTCTGGAGAGATGTTTTGGCCTTCTTCAGAGATACTTTTTTTTCAGCTGCTCTTTGCTGGAGGGGTTGTGTTGCTCTACCATTCTCTTTAAAATACTCCAAAGGTGTACTGGATTTAAGTCAGGTTAAATACTTGGCCAGGTCATAGTTTTCACCTGTTTCTCCTTTAGAAACTCTTTTGTGATTTTAGCAGTGTGCTTTGGATCGTTATCATGCTGGAATATTCATCCTCTGCCAAACTTATGGAGTCTGGGAGTCATCTTGTTATCCAGTGTTTTGGTATATTGTAGGCATTTATGGTGCCATCAATAAATGTCATCTCCCCAACACCTTTTGCAGTCATGCAGCCCCATATCGTCACACTCCCACCTTCATTATTCACTGTTGGGACTATGCATTCACTGTAATAATCCTGACCAGGTTCACATCAAACATGCTGCACCCCATCTGAACCAAAAAATTGTATCTTGGTCTTGGCCATTTTACCAAATAATGTGCTCTCTGTATTCATCAGGCTTTTCATGTTGTTTAGCAAAGTTTTTGCAGTTTTGTGCCGAAGAGCAAGCAAGGGTTTTTCCTTGAATGCTGTCCATAGAAGTTGACATTATGCATTGTCCTTAGCACTGTCTGAGCTGTCACAGAAACTCCAATTTCTATCGATAATCCCTGAGCCAAATCTGAGGCACTTGCCTTGATGCAAATCTGAAGCATTTGCCTGTTGCCTATTTTTCAGAGTTAGATTGTGCAAGTAGTGTACTGTCCGTGGCGTCATTTTAGTAGGACAGCCACTGCGGCTCTGATTTTTGGCACTGTGTATCGATCTATATCTCCTGGTTACTGCTGCAACATGCGTTTTGACTGTATCCTTTTTCGTCTTTGTGAAGTCTCACAATCCGATTTTTCAATTCCTCTGGCAATTCTTTTCCATGACATGATGCAAACTTGCAGATAGACACTTTGGGGCCTGTATTTTCAATATAATCTTTCTAAAGTATTTGTTTTTTATTGTTTATAATAATAAATACTCTACTTGTCAACTTACAAATAAAACAATTATTGAGAGGTGATACAAATTTTAATAATTTGATATTTAAGTGATATTGCCCAGGGGTGTACTCACTTCTGTTGTATACTGCATGCATGTATATATAAACCTTTGCTTTGCACATATATATGGAGTGGAGATGCGTGTAAGTGCTAAGTACCCCCGTATGTGCAATAGTAAGGTTAGTTACTAAGTATAAAGTTAGGTGGCAAACTGTATATATTCCACTGTGCTGCTATCTTGGAATTGAATGAGCCTTCACAAGGAAGGCTATGTAGAAAAAGTAAATGAAATGTGGAGATGTGAGACTTTGGAATATGGTGTTTTAGACGATTGCCAGGGTCTTTTGTAGAAGAAGACAGAAAACAAAAAACAAACAAAACAAACAAGAAAAAAATAGTATTGTAGTGTGGTATGTTCAACACTATATTCTATCAAGTATTGTTGGTCAGATTCTGCTCACATGGTATAACCTCAACAATATGAGGTATATAATCCGCTCTGTTGGGAATTATATCCCCACTGTGTTAAAGATGATCTGTGCAACCAAAAATTCCTTTGAGAAGAAGTATCCCGTATACTTGACAGAAATTTAGGCAAGTGATAGTGTTACATATGAACCACTGAATATTATTCAAAACAGGATAAAAAAAATATATAAAAACAGTTTATTCAGTTAGAACTAAAATTGTTCCACCATTGGAACCAGTACTGTGCCAAATGTTCCACAAATCAAATGTGTTGCCACATGAGTGAATTAAAGTTAAAATCACTCTGGATTAGTTCCGGTAAATCCCGGTGACGAAAATTGTCTGGAGTACCAAAAAACAGCAAGGTAAGTGTAAAAGATATATACTTTACAGTTCTAGGATGTCTCTTTAATCCCTATTATCGACAACTTTGTGGATGAAGGGGAGGCAAATCTGTATGGAAAACAGCTCAGTTAAGGATCTCTGTACTGGAGAGCCACAAGTCCGGATGTGACCTCACTGCTGTGTAGCTCCACCCTTACGCATTTCATGAACTCTTTTACTTCGTCAGAGGGCAATCTTCGTCAGAGGGATTGACTGTTGTCTGTGAAATATTTTGTAATTGGCTGATTGGCTAAAGACCGCTGCTCCATAACTTGTCCGCCTGCTCTGAGGCCGCAGACATCAATCCACCCGATCCTTTACAATCAGGCTGATTGACACCCCCTGTTAGCGGCCACGAATCTGCAGGGGGCGGCATTGCACAAGCAGTTTACAAGAACTGCTGGTGCAATGATAAATGCCGGCAGCATATGCTGTCGGCATTTATCGATGTGTGGCGGACATGATACGCTACATCGTATCATGTCCGCTCACACTTTGGTAAATTGGCCCCCATGTCTACAAACAGCATATAAATATATAAAATAAACCTTTATTTCCTCCCACATAGCTAAGGCCACTCTTGGACCTATACATTTTGCAAAATAAAAAATAAATTGGAGAAAATGTAGCATATCTCTATGCCCATTTTGTGTTTAGAAAGATTATGGGCTAGTTTACAAGTGGAGCACTTTTTTAACAGGCACATGTTAAATAACCAGCCATTACAAGTAGATGGTTAATGCTCCTGCAAGCTCGCTAGAGCTCTTTGCGCTTAGCCCAATTAAACAAAAGGTCAGACCGCTGGTTAATTTAAAAAAATGTGCCCCAATTGCTCAAAATAAAGCAGACAGTTCCTTTTTTAAAATAAAAAATATGAGCATCTTTATTATTAAAAATTCTAATTACTCCTGTTATCATTTTTTTGTTCTCTTGGTATTTTTATTTGGAAAAGCAAGAATGTAAGCTTAGGAGCAGGCCCATATTTTGTTCAGCAACTGGGTAGTGCTTGCTGATTGGTGGTTACATTTAAGCTTACATTCTTGCTTTTTCAAATAAAGATACCAAGAGAACAAAGAAAAATGCATGCTCTATCTGAATAATGAAAGTTTAATTTTGACTAGACTATCCCTTTAAGGAGATGCTGTCTATATAATAACAGAGCATACTGCCGTTGGGCGTTATCCGGCAGGAAGCCTTCATAATGGGCAGCAATAGGTATATCAAGATTAATCCAGCAATCAAATAAGTCAAGCAGTCGACTCTCAATCAGCACAATGTAAGCCTGGAAAAAAGTCTTATAAAAAATATCAAACCTTCATCCAATTCCCTTTTAATTCAACATACTATTGGATTCATCTGGTGAGTGTCAAACTTTTGGGTAAATATAGTGGGTACTGAGACATGGAATCCGGAATTTAAATCAGGAACATTGCGCTCATCTAGTGGGGTCATTGTCCCAAACTGGGAGTTGCGGAGTTGTTCTTGGGACAGCAACTGTTTAAAACTCTTGTGTGCTGAATCTGGCTGTAGTACCGAGAACTCAGCTGTTCTGGTGAGACCAAACCATTGCTGCACTTATCCGGACACACCACAGAAAAGTGCCTTCTGAGGTCCCATCCTGATAGGTTGATTGACCGGAGTAACTTTGGAGCCATTACATACATACAAATCAGTAGCCATCAATGCCATAACGTGTTCAATAGAGCTCCCCTCCAGAACCAGTAGTTGTCTCCAGTCGTGTCCCCAGAGGTCAGCCACATCCCCTAGAATAAGGTAAGGTGATACAGGGGCTCTCCATATGGTATAGCGAATCGGTCGTATTACTCCCTCCTACAGCTCCTTGGATTACAAAACTCTGTGCAGGCTTATGTCTGTCATCAGTTCCCTCTACCTCTGCCATTACTGTTATGAAAGCATTAACATGTCTATCTCTAAACTGAACAATCCTCTGCAAGCAGTCAAATCTGTCGAGCATCATTCTCTCAAAATCCGCTAGCAGGGCTCGTTCTACAATTCGAAAGTCTTCCATTATGAAAATATGATGATTTTAAAGAGAATTTGGAATATTCTCGGCATACCCGATTTCCTCTTGAAGAACCATCGAAAAGTCCAAGCATTCTGGCCTGGAAAGTTCTGTATTATACAATATAGGTATATACCAGTTCAGTGAAATATCCTCTGTACATTAAAATAGAAATGTGTTTTGGATGACATGAAATAATTTAGATTACATGGTGGAATGTATATCTTCTGAACAAAGCTCCCAGTTTAGCAGCCATTTTTGGGTATGGCCCCATCTTTGTGCTTCATTTTAATGGAGGAGAGCTGCAGTTACAGCTGACAATTAGAAACTCCTTCGGCAGGTATGCAGGTTACTGCACTGGTACTAGGACGTGACTCCTTAAAGGGACACTGAACCCAAATTTTTTCTTTCGTGATTCAGATAGAGCATGCAATTTTAAGCAACTTCTTCATTCTCTTGGTATTTTTATTTGAAAAGCAAGAATGTAAGTTTAGATGCCAGCCCAGCAATGGCTGGCTCCTTAGCTTAGAAGAAAAATTGATAATATGAGTAAATTAGAAAGTTGCTTAAAATTGCATGCTCTATCTGAATCACAAAAGAAAAAATTTGCGTTTAGTGTCCCTTTAAACAAATTATTATGTAAATTAGATACACCTTCTATTAAAAATGCAAGCTAGAAAATCTAAGTTTAATCATGTGCCCATTGTAATTTCCCTCTCTCTCTCTCTCTCTCTCTCTCTCTCTCTCTCTCTCTCTCTCTCTCTCTCGCTTTCTCTCTCTCTCTCTCTCTCTCTCTCTCTCTCTCTACTGTCTATATTTTCCTCCCTCTATCACTCTCAAGTCTGACTTTTTACAACACCCCCTCATTCTGCTCTTGTAATTGGACCTCACACTTATCTTCTCTTTTTACCTCTCACCCATTCACCTTCTTTCTTCCCAACCCTATCACTTCCTGTCTCTCTTGTAAAGTAAGTACAGAATTAAAATATTGTTTTAAAAATTTGTCTTTGGGTCCGATTCTAAAAACTTTTCTGAAACCACATCAACATTCACAGGGGCAGTCCTCATGTAATTCTATTTAAAAAAAAGGGGGCTGTTCCTGCAAGTTACAAAATGTTTCCTATAGAAAGTATTGGAGCTCGCTGGAAAGGGAAACTTCCCTGGGGAGAAAGTTAGCAGGGAGTAGGGGGTGCACTATAAAAATGAAATACTGCAGCAAATACAAATGAGATTTCAGCATATACTACCTTACAATTACCTCTATTTTTGTATGTGCTTTTCTATTAGGGTAATACATACAAACACCTAGATTTAGAGTTCTGCATTAGCCTTAAAAAGCAGCGTTAAGGGGTCCTAACGCTGCTTTGTACCGGCCGCTGGTATTATGAGTCTGGCAGGAAAGGGTGTACTGCTCACTTTTCTTTCGCGACTTTTGGCTACCGCAAATCCCCTTACGTCAATTGCGTATCCTATCTTTTCTATGGGATTTGCCTAACGCCGCTATTACGAGTCTTGGAAGAAGTGAGCAGTACAGCCTCTACCGCCAAGACTCCTACTGCCTAAAAAAGTCAGTAGTTTAGAGTTTCATGGGCTAACGCCGGAACATAAAGCTCTTAACTACAGTGTTATAAAGTACACTAACACCCATAAACTACCTATGAACCCCTAAACCGAGGCCCCCCCACATCGCAAACCCTATAATAAAATGATTTAACCCCTGATCTGCCGACCAGACATCGCCGCCACCTACATTATACCTATGAACCCCTAATCTGCTGTCCCTAACATCGCCGAAACCTATATTATATTTATTAACCCCTATTCTGCCACCCCCCAACGTCACCGCCACCTACCTACACTTATTAACCCCTAATCTGCTGACCGGACATCGCCGGTTAATATCTTGGATGACGTCATTTAAAGGACCAGTTATTCGTCAGGTAGTCGTCGGTAGAGCTGGATGTTCCGCGCCGGAGGTGTTCAAGATAGAGCCGCTCATCGCCGGAAGGATGCAGATAGAAGATGCCACTTGGATGAAGACGTCTGCTGGATGGAGGACCTCTTCTGCCCCGATCGGATGAAGACTTCTGCCCGGCTGGAGGACCACTTGTGCCCGCATCGGATGAAGAGTTCGGCCCGGTTGGGTGAAGACGGCTCAAGGTAGGGTGATCTTCAATGGGGTAGTGTTAAGTTTATTTAAGGGGGGATTGGGTGGGTTTTAGAGTAGGGGTGTGTGGGTGGTGGGTTGTAATGTTGAGGGGTCTTGTATTTTTTTTTTACAGGTAAAAGAGCTGATAACTTTGGGGCAATGCCCGCAAAAAGCCCTTTTAAGGGCTGGTAAAAGAGCTGATTACTTTTGTAATTTAGTATAGGGTAGGGAATTTTATTATTTTGGGGGGCTTTTTTATTTTATTAGGGGGCTTAGATTAGGTGTAATTAGATTAAAATTCTTGTAATATTTTTTTATTTTTGTAAATTAGTGTTTTTTTTTTTTTTACTATAGTTTAGTTTATTTAATTGTATTTTAGTTTAGATAATTGTAGGTAATTTATTTAATTAATTTATTGATAGTGTAGTGTTAGGTGTAATTGTAACTTAAGTTAGGATTTATTTTACAGGTAATTTTGTAATTATTTTAACTAGGTAGCTATTAAATACTTATTAACTATTTAATAGCTATTGTACCTAGTTTAAATATATACAAAGTTGCCTGTAAAATAAATATAAATCCTAAAATAGCTACAATGTAACTATTAGTTATATTGTAGCTATATTAGGGTTTATTTTATAGGTAAGTATTTAGTTTTAAATAGGATTAATTTATTTAATTATAGTAAATTTATTTAGATTTATATAAATTATATTTAACTTAGGGGGGTGTTAGGGTTAGACTTAGGTTTAGGGGTTCATAACTTTATTATAGTAGCAGCGATGTTGGGGGTGGCAGTTTAGGGGTTAATAATTGTAGGTAGGTTGCGACGACGTTGGGGGGGGCAGATTAGGGGTTAATAAAATGTATTATACTGTTTGCGAGGCGGGAGTGCGGCGGTTTAGGGGTTAATACATTTATTATAGTGGCGGCAATGTCCGGTCGGCAGATTAGGGGTTAATAAGTGTAGGTAGGTGGCGGCGACATTGGGGGGGGGACAGATTAGGGGTTAAGAAATATAATATAGGTGTCTGCGATGTTAGAGACAGCAGATTAGGGGTTCATAGCTATAATGTAGGTTGCGGCAGTGTCCGGAGCGGCAGATTAGGGGTTTCAGAAGGATATTAACAAACTTGAATCTGTGCAAAGGAGGGCTACCAAAATGGTACATGGTCTAAAAAATAAAACTTACCAGGATAGGCTCAATGACCTAAATATGTATAGCTTAGAGGAGAGAAGGGAAAGAGGTGATATGATAGCAACTTTCAAGTACATTAAAGGGTTTAGTAAAACTGAGGCTGTGGGTATTTTACATAAAATGGAAAATTCAAGAACAAGGGGTCATGAGCTCAAGCTAAAGGGTAGTAGATTCAGGAGTAATTTGAGGAAGCACTTCTTTACAGAAAGAGTGATTGATTTATGGAATAAACTTCCTCAAGAGGTAGTAGCAACAAACACTGTGGGGGACTTTAAAAATGCATGGGACAAGCATAGGGTTATCCTACGAACTAGATAAGTTTATACTGTTAGGTAAGGTCGGGCAGACTTGCTGGGCCTATGGCTCTTATCTGCCGTCAATATCTATGTTTCTATGTTTCTATGTTTAATAGTATAATGCAGGTGTCAGCGATAGCGGGGGTGGCAGATTAGTTGTTAATAAGTGTAAGGTTAGGGGTGTTTAGACTCGGGGTTGATGTTAGGTGTAGACTTAGAAAGTGTTTCCCATAGGAAACAATGGGGCTGCGTTAGGAGCTGAATGCTGCTTTTTTGCAGGTGTTAGTTTTTTTTCCAGCCAGCTCAGCCCTGTTGTTTCCTATGGGGATATCGTGCATGAGCACGTTTTTCCAGCTTACCGCTACCGTAAGCAACGCTGGTATTGAGGGTTGAAGTGGAGCTAAATTTGGCTCAACGCTCACTTTTCTGAGGCTAACGCAGTCATTCAGAAAACTCGTAATACCAGCGTTGGCTTAAGGGTGCGCTGGAAAAAAAGGCTCGTTAGCACCGCACCGCTTTACCGACAAAACTCTAAATCTAGCGAAAGTGTTTTACATATTTTGGCACAATCTCATCAACTTTTAGTTTGGGAGAAAAGTTCAAAGAATACACCAGACCTGGTGGAGAAATTTAACCTACACCCATGGAACACCCCTGTTCAACCAACTAGCAGAAGCGGGGAAACTCATTTTACAATAAGGAAAATACTTTGTTTTAAATTTTGAATTATGATCAATTTGCACCACACTTATGGGCATGGATCTGCACTAGAGATTCCCATCTAATAAAACATTAACAAACGATACTTAACAAAAAGAGAGTAAAGAGCAGGCCATGGTCACTTTCATTAATAGCCTTTAATAAACTTTTAAACTTAAAATGTGTTAAAGCACTAATGAATGTGCACACAAAGAATATCTACCATGACATCATTTTCCTTTTTCTCTTCCTCATCAATCTTCTTCTGGTAGTCCCCCTGATAATCCACTATGGGGCCAATTTATCATAGTGCGAGTGGACATGATACGATGTAGGGTATCATCCCCGTCGCACATCGATAAATGCCGACAGCATATGCTATTGGCATTTATCATTGCACAACAAGTTCTTGTGAACTACTTGTGCAATGCCCCCCTGCAGATTTGCGGCCAATCGGCAGCTAGCAGGAGGTGTCAATCAACCTGATCGTATTTGATCAGGTTGATCTCTGTCCGCTGCCTCAGAGCAGGCAGACTAGTTATGGAGCAGCGGTCTTTAGACCACTGCTTCATAACTTCGAAACAGGGGCATCAAGCTCCATTCAGAGCTTGATAATTTGGGCTGTGGTCCTCCACTTGCTGAAGGGGATACGTCTGATATTTAAAGTGTTTCTTAATTTCTGCTATACAAATAGATTGGGTTAAGCAGTCAAAATAAATTGGGACCAAGTTTCAAATTTAAATGGGACAGTAAACACATTGAGATTTTATTTAATATAAAATGTCTAGTTATACCTAAAGAAATAGCTTTGCTATATAACTTTATTAATTATTTTGCTCTCTTCTCGTGTAATTTAGTTCTGAAAACTGACTGAGCAATTTCTAATTCTCAGAAATTGAAATGCACCTGCTGACTTATCAAGGCTTACTCTTTTACATATCGGTCCCTGATTGGCTATATCAGATAATAAATATAAAATATTGCATTTATACTAACTTTATGACAGTGGCTAGCCTTGAGTTGTCTGTGGACTAAAGCCCAGATTGGCTTCTCCAAATCAGGCAAATGGTGTGTGGTGATTTGCTATTGAAAATTAATTGCAGTAAAATGGATGTTAATTTGTTTTAACATTAAAACTTTGCTGATATTCTACAACAACACGACACAAATTTCTTGTAATTACAAGGGGTTTACTACCCCTTTAAGGACTGCCCCCCATTATTTCTACTATATTCTACTAATTAAAATATTGATTCTGAACCCTGAATTATGTATGCTGTTTTATTCCCAGCATCACACCATACAAGTATTGCTTTTTTTTTAGTAGTTATTGTACGTAAAAATTTGAACATTGCAGTTTGGCTCCTTTTGTGGTCTTTATAATTTTCTGGAGGGGGACATGAAGGTGAAATGACCCCTTCCTGGATTTTGTTCTATATACACATAAGCAGCCAGTAAAACAACACTGGATTTTGTTCTATATACACATAAGCAGCCAGTAAAACAACACTGGATTGTGTTCTATATACACATAAGCAGCCAGTAAAACAACACTGGATTGTGTTCTATATACACATAAGCAGCCAGTAAAACAACACTGGATTTTGTTCTATATACACATAAGCAGCCAGTAAAACAACACTGGATTTTGTTCTATATACACATAAGCAGCCAGTAAAACAACACTGGATTGTGTTCTATATACACATAAGCAGCCAGTAAAACAACACTGGATTGTGTTCTATATACACATAAGCAGCCAGTAAAACAACACTGGATTGTGTTCTATATACACATAAGCAGCCAGTAAAACAACACTGGATTTTGTTCTATATACACATAAGCAGCCAGTAAAACAACACTGGATTTTGTTCTATATACACATAAGCAGCCAGTAAAACAACACTGGATTTTGTTCTATATACACATAAGCAGCCAGTAAAACAACACTGGATTTTGTTCTATATACACATAAGCAGCCAGTAAAACAACACTGGATTTTGTTCTATATACACATAAGCAGCCAGTAAAACAACACTGGATTTTGTTCTATATACACATAAGCAGCCAGTAAAACAACACTGGATTGTGTTCTATATACACACAAGCAGCCAGTAAAACAACACTGGATTGTGTTCTATATACACATAAGCAGCCAGTAAAACAACACTGGATTGTGTTCTATATACACATAAGCAGCCAGTAAAACAACACTGGATTTTGTTCTATATACACATAAGCAGCCAGTAAAACAACACTGGATTTTGTTCTATATACACATAAGCAGCCAGTAAAACAACACTGGATTTTGTTCTATATACACATAAGCAGCCAGTAAAACAACACTGGATTTTGTTCTTTATACACATAAGCAGCCAGTAAAACAACACTGGATTTTGTTCTATATACACATAAGCAGCCAGTAAAACAACACTGGATTTTGTTCTATATACACATAAGCAGCCAGTAAAACAACACTGGATTGTGTTCTATATACACACAAGCAGCCAGTAAAACAACACTGGATTTTGTTCTATATACACATAAGCAACCAGTAAAACAACACTGGATTGTGTTCTATATACACACAAGCAGCCAGTAAAACAACACTGGATTGTGTTCTATATACACATAAGCAGCCAGTAAAACAACACTGGATTGTGTTCTATATACACATAAGCAGCCAGTAAAACAACACTGGATTGTGTTCTATATACACATAAGCAGCCAGTAAAACAACACTGGATTGTGTTCTATATACACATAAGCAGCCAGTAAAACAACACTGGATTTTGTTCTATATACACATAAGCAGCCAGTAAAACAACACTGGATTGTGTTCTATATACACACAAGCAGCCAGTAAAACAACACTGGATTTTGTTCTATATACACATAAGCAACCAGTAAAACAACACTGGATTGTGTTCTATATACACATAAGCAGCCAGTAAAACAACACTGGATTGTGTTCTATATACACATAAGCAGCCAGTAAAACAACACTGGATTGTGTTCTATATACACATAAGCAGCCAGTAAAACAACACTGGATTGTGTTCTATATACACACAAGCAGCCAGTAAAACAACACTGGATTTTGTTCTATATACACATAAGCAACCAGTAAAACAACACTGGATTTTGTTCTATATACACACAAGCAGCCAGTAAAACAACACTGGATTGTGTTCTATGTACACACAAGCAGCCAGTAAAACAACACTGGATTGTGTTCTATATACACATAAGCAGCCAGTAAAACAACACTGGATTGTGTTCTATATACACATAAGCAGTCAGTAAAACAACACTGGATTTTGTTCTATATACACATAAGCAGCCAGTAAAACAACACTGGATTGTGTTCTATATACACATAAGCAGCCAGTAAAACAACACTGTTTTTTGTTCTATATACACATAAGCAGCCAGTAAAACAACACTGGATTGTGTTCTATATACACATAAGCAGCCAGTAAAACAACACTGGATTTTGTTCTATATACACATAAGCAGCCAGTAAAACAACACTGGATTGTGTTCTATATACACACAAGCAGCCAGTAAAACAACACTGGATTTTGTTCTATATACACATAAGCAACCAGTAAAACAACACTGGATTGTGTTCTATATACACATAAGCAGCCAGTAAAACAACACTGGATTGTGTTCTATATACACATAAGCAGCCAGTAAAACAACACTGGATTTTGTTCTATATACACATAAGCAGCCAGTAAAACAACACTGGATTGTGTTCTATATACACACAAGCAGCCAGTAAAACAACACTGGATTTTGTTCTATATACACATAAGCAACCAGTAAAACAACACTGGATTTTGTTCTATATACACACAAGCAGCCAGTAAAACAACACTGGATTGTGTTCTATGTACACACAAGCAGCCAGTAAAACAACACTGGATTGTGTTCTATATACACATAAGCAGCCAGTAAAACAACACTGGATTGTGTTCTATATACACATAAGCAGTCAGTAAAACAACACTGGATTTTGTTCTATATACACATAAGCAGCCAGTAAAACAACACTGGATTGTGTTCTATATACACATAAGCAGCCAGTAAAACAACACTGTTTTTTGTTCTATATACACATAAGCAGCCAGTAAAACAACACTGGATTGTGTTCTATATACACATAAGCAGCCAGTAAAACAACACTGGATTGTGTTCTATATACACATAAGCAGCCAGTTAAACAACACTGGATTGTGTTCTATATACACATAAGCAGCCAGTAAAACAACACTGGGTTTTGTTCTATATACACATAAGCAGCCAGTAAAACAACACTGGATTTTGTTCTATATACACATAAGCAGCCAGTAAAACAACACTGGATTGTGTTCTATATACACATAAGCAGCCAGTAAAACAACACTGGATTGTGTTCTACATACACATAAGCAGCCAGTAAAACAACACTGGATTTTGTTCTATATACACATAAGCAGCCAGTAAAACAACACTGGATTTTGTTCTATATACACATAAGCAGCCATTAAAACAACACTGGATTTTGTTCTATATACACATAAGCAGCCAGTAAAACAACACTGGATTTTGTTCTATATACACATAAGCAGCCAGTAAAACAACACTGGATTTTGTTCTATATACACATAAGCAGCCAGTAAAACAACACTGGATTTTGTTCTTTATACACATAAGCAGCCAGTAAAACAACACTGGATTTTGTTCTATATACACATAAGCAGCCAGTAAAACAACACTGGATTTTGTTCTATATACACATAAGCAGCCAGTAAAACAACACTGGATTGTGTTCTATATACACATAAGCAGCCAGTAAAACAACACTGGATTTTGTTCTATATACACATAAGCAGCAAGTAAAACAACACTGGATTGTGTTCTATATACACATAAGCAGCCAGTAAAACAACACTGGATTTTGTTCTATATACACATAAGCAGCCAGTAAAACAACACTGGATTTTGTTCTATATACACATAAGCAGCCAGTAAAAAAACACTGGATTTTTTTCTATATACACATAAGCAGCCAGTAAAACAGCACTGGATTTTTTTCTACAGGGAGTGCAGAATTATTAGTCAAATTAGTATTTTGACCACATCATCCTCTTTATGCATGTTGTCCTACTCCAAGCTGTATAGGCTCGAAAGCCTACTACCAATTAAGCATATTAGGTGATGTGCATCTCTGTAATGAGAAGGGGTGTGGTCTAATGACATCAACACCCTATATCAGGTGTGCATAATTATTAGGCAACTTCCTTTCCTTTGGCAAAATGGGTCAAAAGAAGGACTTGACAGGCTCAGAAAAGTCAAAAATAGTGAGATATCTTGCAGAGGGATGCAGCACTCTTAAAATTGCAAAGCTTCTGAAGCGTGATCATCGAACAATCAAGCGTTTCATTCAAAATAGTCAACAGGGTCGCAAGAAGCGTGTGGAAAAACCAAGGCACAAAATAACTGCCCATGAACTGAGAAAAGTCAAGCGTGCAGCTGCCAAGATGCCACTTGCCACCAGTTCGGCCATATTTCAGAGCTGCAACATCACTGGAGTGCCCAAAAGCACAAGGTGTGCAATACTCAGAGACATGGCCAAGGTAAGAAAGGCTGAAAGACGACCACCACTGAACAAGACACACAAGCTGAAACGTCAAGACTGGGCCAAGAAATATCTCAAGACTGATTTTTCTAAGGTTTTATGGACTGATGAAATGAGAGTGAGTCTTGATGGGCCAGATGGATGGGCCCGTGGCTGGATTGGTAAAGGGCAGAGAGCTCCAGTCCGAATCAGACGCCAGCAAGGTGGAGGTGGAGTACTGGTTTGGGCTGTTATCATCAAAGATGAGCTTGTGGGGCCTTTTCGGGTTGAGGATGGAGTCAAGCTCAACTCCCAGTCCTACTGCCAGTTTCTGGAAGACACCTTCAAGCAGTGGTACAGGAAGAAGTCTGCATCCTTCAAGAAAAAACATGATTTTCATGCAGGACAAT
This sequence comes from Bombina bombina, assembly GCF_027579735.1. Taxonomy (NCBI): domain Eukaryota; kingdom Metazoa; phylum Chordata; class Amphibia; order Anura; family Bombinatoridae; genus Bombina; species Bombina bombina. Next base: position 209,846,940 of record NC_069502.1, read on the forward strand.
GCTCCATCACACGCGTCCAAGTACTCCACAGCGTGGCTGTCAAGAAAGGGTATAAAAGAAGAAAATCTAATGACATGGCCTCCTTGTTCACCTGATCTGAACCCCATTGAGAACCTGTGGTCCATCATCAAATGTGAGATTTGCAAGGAGGGAAAACAGTACACCTCTCTGAACAGTGTCTGGGAGGCTGTGATTGCTGCTGCACGCAATGTTGATGGTGAACAGATCAAAACACTGACAGAATCCATGGATGGCCGGCTTTTGAGTGTCCTTGCAAAGAAAGGTGGCTATATTGGTCACTGATTTGTTTTTGTTTTGTTTTTGAATGTCAGAAATGTATATTTGTGAATGTTGAGATGTTATATTGGTTTCACTGGTAAAAATAAATAATTGAAATAGGTATATATTTGTTTTTTGTTAAGTTGTCTAATAATTATGCACAGTAATAGTCACCTGCACACATAGATGTCCCCCTAAAATAGCTAAAACTAAAAACAAACTAAAAGCTACTTCCAAAAATATTCAGCTTTGATATTAATGAGTTTTTTGGGTTCATTGAGAACATGGTTGTTGTTCAATAATAAAATTAATCCTCAAAAATACAACTTGCCTAATAATTCTGCACTCCCTGTATATACACATAAGCAGCCAGTAAAACAACACTGGATTGTGTTCTATATACACATAAGCAGCCAGTAAAACAACACTGGATTTTGTTCTATATACACATAAGCAGCCAGTAAAACAACACTGGATTTTGTTCTATATACACATAAGCAGCCAGTAAAACAACACTGGATTGTGTTCTATATACACATAAGCAGCCAGTAAAACAACACTGGATTTTGTTCTATATACACATAAGCAGCAAGTAAAACAACACTGGATTGTGTTCTATATACACATAAGCAGCCAGTAAAACAACACTGGATTGTGTTCTATATACACATAATCAGCCAGTAAAACAACACTGGATTGTGTTCTATATACACATAAGCAGCCAGTAAAACAACACTGGATTTTGTTCTATATACACATAAACAGCCAGAAAAACAACACTGGATTTTGTTCTATATACACATAAGCAGCCAGAAAAACAACACTGGATTTTGTTCTATATACACATAAGCAGCCAGTAAAACAACACTGGATTTTGTTCTATATACACATAAGCAGCCAGTAAAACAACACTGGATTTTGTTCTATATACACATAAGCAGCCAGTAAAACAACACTGGATTTTTTTCTATATACACATAAGCAGCCAGTAAAACAACACTGGATTGTGTTCTATATACACATAAGCAGCCAGTAAAACAACACTGGATTGTGTTCTATATACACATAAGCAGTCAGTAAAACAACACTGGATTTTGTTCTATGTACACATAAGCAGCCAGTAAAACAACACTGGATTTTGTTCTATGTACACATAAGCAGCCAGTAAAACAACACTGGATTGTGTTCTATATACACATAAGCAGCCAGTAAAACAACACTGGATTGTGTTCTATATACACATAAGCAGCCAGTAAAACAACACTGGATTGTGTTCTATATACACATAAGCAGCCAGTAAAACAACACTGGATTTTGTTCTATATACACATAAGCAGCCAGTAAAACAACACTGGATTGTGTTCTATATACACATAAGCAGCCAGTAAAACAACACTGGATTGTGTTCTATATACACATAAGCAGCCAGTAAAACAACACTGGATTGTGTTCTATATACACATAAGCAGCCAGTAAAACAACACTGGATTGTGTTCTATATACACATAAGCAGCCAGTAAAACAACACTGGATTGTGTTCTATATACACATAAGCAGCCAGTAAAACAACACTGGATTTTGTTCTATATACACATAAGCAGCCAGTAAAACAACACTGGATTGTGTTCTATATACACATAAGCAGCCAGTAAAACAACACTGGATTGTGTTCTATATACACATAAGCAGCCAGTAAAACAACACTGGATTGTGTTCTATATACACATAAGCAGCCAGTAAAACAACACTGGATTGTGTTCTATATACACATAAGCAGCCAGTAAAACAACACTGGATTGTGTTCTATATACACATAAGCAGCCAGTAAAACAACACTGGATTGTGTTCTATATACACATAAGCAGCCAGTAAAACAACACTGGATTGTGTTCTATATACACATAAGCAGCCAGTAAAACAACACTGGATTGTGTTCTATATACACATAAGCAGCCAGTAAAACAACACTGGATTGTGTTCTATATACACATAAGCAGCCAGTAAAACAACACTGGATTGTGTTCTATATACACATAAGCAGCCAGTAAAACAACACTGGATTGTGTTCTATATACACATAAGCAGCCAGTAAAACAACACTGGATTGTGTTCTATATACACATAAGCAGCCAGTAAAACAACACTGGATTGTGTTCTATATACACATAAGCAGCCAGTAAAACAACACTGGATTGTGTTCTATATACACATAAGCAGCCAGTAAAACAACACTGGATTTTGTTCTATATACACATAAGCAGCCAGTAAAACAACACTGGATTGTGTTCTATATACACATAAGCAGCCAGTAAAACAACACTGGATTTTGTTCTATATACACATAAGCAGCCAGTAAAACAACACTGGATTGTGTTTTATATACACATAAGCAGCCAGTAAAACAACACTGGATTGTGTTCTATATACACATAAGCAGCCAGTAAAACAACACTGGATTGTGTTCTATATACACATAAGCAGTCAGTAAAACAACACTGGATTTTGTTCTATATACACATAAGCAGCCAGTAAAACAACACTGGATTGTGTTCTATATACACATAAGCAGTCAGTAAAACAACACTGATGCAAAATTTGCAACTGGGTCATTTTTTTTTACATTTTTTGGCGGATGCATTTCATTTTCTGTTCCCCCCCCCCCAGAAAAAATAATTTTGATGCCCATTCTAGACAAATATAAAAAAAAAAAATAATTTTAAGTTGAACTTAAGTTATCATATGAGATTAATTTATTTTAACAGTTTATATTGTGATGGGTGTTTTCCAAGAAACAAAAAGTGGCATAGAATGTGTTAAGGCACTAAGCAGTTGACATACTCCTGAGGTCTTTAATAGCCAAAAAAAACAACAACAACAACTTTGCTGAGTATCATAAAGAAAAATGTACTTTCTAATTTATTAATTTTGGAACCATCTAAATAAATTGTCAAGTGTAGATCTTCTGGTGATGATGATAAACACAATTATTGTTTTAGTATACAATCTTTCATGGGTTACCTTTCACAGCTTTGTGATTTTTCTTAAACAAATTTTCCGCTCTTGTTCATATTGTTGACAGTGACAGGTATTATAAAGCTAGTTGGGATTGCATTCTGTGGTGCTCACAGTGTAAGGTCACGTTGAACATTGTGAGTTCATGGTGTGATTTAGTGCAGGAAAGGTTAGCTGGGGTTAATAGACTGGCTGCCTGGGATCTTGCAATCTTCCATAGGAGGATAAAGGAACTTAGCCTTCAATAAGGAACAATTGGTCCTGGGATTAGATAAACTCCAGATTCCTATTAGATGTTGATAGAGTGCGTGTGTTAACCTGACAATGCTTTTAGATAAGATAATCGCATCACCACGTCCTGCTTTGTTAAAGTTGCAATTGCTCTTACGTGCAATATTTTTCAGCAAACACAATACAACCGTTAGTAAAAGTATTAATAGTTACAGCCATTGTTGTGCTTTTGTTGTTAAAATAATATTGGCATATTCAGACTAATATAAATCTTATATCTAGACATGAAACACCAGATATCCATTGTTCTTTCTTGCAAATGTTCTGCTTATATGGAAAATGTAGTTACCCAAGCCAGCCACAACATTACCACAATGGTACCCTCTAATGCAGTGTTTTTCAACCAGTGTGCCGTGGCACACTAGTGTGCCGTGAGAGATCCTCAGGTGTGCCACGGCAGACTGACAACAGTGTGACATATTTTTTAAACTTTGCTTGTTTTTTACTCCCAGTGCAGGGGTAGTTTGTAGGATGCATGGCATAACAGCACAATACATACAGTATGTGTGTGTTTGTGTGTATGTGTATATATATATGCTGTATTAGGCTACAATGTGTGATTTTTTTTAAAATTTTGGGATGGTGGTGTGCCACAGGATTTTTTAATGTAAAAAAGTGTGCCACGGCAAAAAAAAGGTTAAAAATCACTGCTCTAATGTATTTGACCTCGCTTTCCACTTCCTTATTCTATAGCACTCTTCTAACACTCCCCATTTGTTAACACTTATTACTTTATTTTCTGTTGCTGCCAAATTATTGTTCAGTCTGTTGATCTAATGTATATTTTTCTGTATTTATTTAGATATTTATTGAACCATTGAGACACATAAGTAGTAACACAGTGTCACACGTGTAGCTATAATATGTGACTATGTGTATATATTTTTGCTTTGATTAACATATTTTTAGACTACATTCAATGACCCTATGAATGTTGCTCCTTTAGGTAAAAAAGTTGTACATCTTTCAACTAAAAGAAAACAAATTTTAATATTGATGTTACCAACTACCAATATAAGTATACAGCGGATCTAATAAACGGGTATTAAACTTTATGCTATGAGATTATAAGCATCTGTTAGTAGTTGATTTATGACCAAATGCAAAATAGACAACATGATTTTTTAATAGTTTTTTAGAAGATTTAGTAGATGGAACTAGTCTAACTGGTACGGTGATATTCTGCAGTTGAAATTTAATGATGTTTGCACAAAACACTTTTAATACACAGGGCAAAAATCCAGTATTGCCAACTTCAATAGTTCCTATGAAAACAATTCATTAAAGATCACTCATCTCTTGTTTATATGAGCTGGAGAGACAGGAGACAAAGTAAAGGGCTTTTAGTGAATTTAGTCCCACTAATAGGTACTACAGCATCATCATCATTGGGATGCGTTTCTCAACAAATTAAAGATCTGTTTCCATTACATAGCTAAGCAGTACACCTTGGCTAAACAGGCAATATATATCCAGTATGGAGAGTGCAATACTATTAAATGCTAAACTTCATAATTATCATAATGCATTTAGGGCTAGACAAGTGGATCACTAATTTATCGCACTCGGGTAAACAGGCAAAATTGTCCGTTTGTGGGCACGTGATAAACAATCAGCCAATACAAGTGGCTTGCGGTATCAATTAGCTCTCAGAAAATTAAGCAGAAATCAGATCTCAGGTTAATTTTATAAAAGTGCCCCAATTGGTCCCAAAAATCATAAAAAATACTGCACGAAGCAGTTATAGGGGCCGATTTAACAATGTCTGTCCGACATGATACACTGTATGCATTTAACATTGCACAAGCAGTTCTGGTTATTTACAGCCAATCGTTTGCTAGCAGGGGTGTCAATCATACCGATCGTATAGGATAGGGCGGATTCCAGACCGCAGCCTCAGAGGCAGCAGACCAGTTAAGGAGCAGCGGTAACAAGGACATCAGGGGCCATTCGGTCCTTGATAAATGGGCCCCATAGGGTTTAAAAGTGTCAGGTGTGGGATGTTAGAAAAAAAACGGCACTAAAAAGTGCCTTTAGATTGCGGTCTATGGGAACTGTGTGTTCCCAGTAAATATATATGTATATTGTTATATACACATATATTTTTGTTCTAATATGTGTATATACACATATCTACACATAAATATATATGTATATATTCATATACATATATATTTATATTTGCTCCCATCACTGCGCTTAGGTTCTGTGCCGTCTCTGACGGCATCAGAACGAGGCTCCCATTAGAGCCTATGGAAGCACACTCTCGTGAACGCAATGCTTCCGTGCAATGCGAACGTGAGGTCCCATTTGCATCGCACCTCACCTCTAATACCAGCACTGATATAACAAAGTTGAGCGCAAATATCGCTTTAGAAAAGGCGATATTTTGCGCTCCACTTATAATCTGGCCCTTAAAACCTTGTCTATATAGTAATTAAAATCAATTGCAGAACAGATCCTTTGAAACAACAGCTTCCTTAACATTTTTCTATACACTTCTGGCTTTTTGTACTTACCAATACAAAAAGTGAATATTTGAATCATTTATGTTTTTCTGTATTATATGTGCAATTTATACTGAGCTCACATTTGATTATGGATACTCTACAAAAATCTACCTATGATACATTACAAATTAAAGGGACATTCTAGTTCCTATTGAACCATATGGGCATACAGAGTTATGGTGAAATGTATGTTTTAAACACTTTATCTCTGTTTGAATGTTGTCCTTCCTATATTTATACTACCCTTTTTAATGTCCTCCAAATGCAAGATCCTGAGAATTACACAAACTGTCATTTAATAGGCTATGAAAAATACATTTTCTGGAAAAAAATAATACATCACTTATTATGCTTGTGAGGTGTGTCATTTTCCACCAATAGAGGCGCTGTCTTTGTGAGCCAGTTAGATAATTGTCCCATGAGTATACTTGCAAAAAAAAATAGATTTACTGTTATTTTCAAAATTAATTTGCACAGCTTTAACTTTGATTATGCTCAAAATGTTATGATTTTAATTTCACAGTGATCAAATTAAACATATATATATATACATACTACCTTCAGCCTACCTTTTTAAACCTTACTTTGAAGGAGTAACTATTTAAAGGATGATTAAAAGTCATATTTCTTTCTTTATTGCATGTAAAAGAAGATTATTTAAAAATGTTGTAATGCCCTTTAAAACATACTTTGTCATTTAATAGTTTTCACAGTGAAATAATAATTTGTAGTTGACAGTCTTATATTGTTTTGCTTAGCAACAATTTCATATATAATTGACATAAACCATTATTGAAATCAGTGTCACTTTGCCATGCAATCCAGTAAATAGAAGACATAGTGCCTTGGGCAATTTCATTTATCAAATTTGTAATATTTTCTGGTTGTGTTTTCATAAGCAGCAATCAAATTGTGTTTGGTAACAGCAAATTGAAAATTGTCCCAACACAGACATTTAAACACAGATTTGTTTGTTTGTTTTTTAGCTGTAAAGGGAGCAATAAATGTGTATATTAAAATAAATGTGTATATTAAAATAAATGTGATATATTAAAACCAATAAAACCATTTACACAATTATGTTCAATGAATCCTCAGTCCATTTGGGCATACGTTAATTTAGTTAAGCATAAATATTCACCATTATAAATTAAATATATTCAATAGGATAATGCAATGAATAAATATGAACATATGATGTCATACATATTTCTATGTTGGTATTGTATGATATGGTGTTAGAAGAATTGATTGAAAAAGACTTTATTCAGATTTCTAAATAAAGCATGCACAATCACTTTAACATTATTATTATTATTACTAAAAATATTAGTATTATCATGTATTTGTATAGTGCTACAAACTTACATATAAAGAATATAAACCATAGTCCCCCTAAATTACTATAGAAACATTATTCAAAAATACAAAGAAGCATTTTTTAAACTAAATAATATTATTTATTACTGCAAAACCATCATCAGAAAAACTCCAAGTGAATCAAAATGTTATGTCTGCAGTTCTATATAACATCAATGACAATTCTTATTCAATATATAAAAATGGTAAATCTATCATTTCATCTTTCTGTTTATCTAGGTTTGTATTCATTTTGGCAAAACTTCTTCCTTTTAAACTTTGATTTTGAGCCTAATTAGCTAAGCACCAGTCATTTTTACATGTGATAACCAGTGGGTCATCTGATTACTTATTTGAAAGAAGAGCTTCTTTCCTTTAATGTAATTCCATGTTGAAGTGAGGGTATTGTTCTTTTCATCAAGTTTATATCCAATGTAGTTTGTGAGGGTCAATGTGTTCTCCTTACTCAATTTGAACTGTATATCCAATGTAGTTTGTGAGGGTCAATGTGTTCTCCTTACTCAATTTGAACTGTTTATTTTAGTCACTGTGAATAGACATAGGATAACATCACATACATTTTAGCCCTCAATATACTGATTAATTGCCAGTTCCCTGTAGAATGATGCTCAAAACAATGCTTCAAAATAATTATAATGATGACATTTTTTCATTGAATTGATAGAACACTAACTACATTGTTTATGTTACCATAAAAACTGTTTGTCCTTGATTTCAGTTCTGAGGTACTGCATTATTTTAGCTCTTATGATAAAAGTTCCAAAAAGAAAGGTGAAAAAAATATGAAGGAATTAATAGCACTAGAGCTCCATCTGGTGGTCAATGATATAATCACCCCTAATGTATTTCTTCACTAGAATGACTTCCCTTGTCTTTTTGCAAGTTTCTCCAAATGCTTTGTAAATATATTCATTAATTTCCCCATTCTTAGTAAATATGCTGCATAGAATAGAAAATGAAATAGACTGAAGAGAATGGAAAGGACATTCTGTTCATGAATATAGCGGTCTGTGAGGCAAATTTCCCTTTACAGTTGATGAACCAACACCCTTTCAGCTCATATAATAGGATTAATGTATTGTTGTTTCTGAACTCAACATGATATCATTAAACAACATGATGGTATTGTAGTCCTGTTGTTCTTGCCATTCTGAGAGTAAGAAAAGCTCTGGAAATCAATGAGAAAAAAGGAAAAAAAACAAAAACAAATATATATCTCCAAGAGAGATGTCAGACCATAAATAAATAGTGTGTGATATAGAATTCAGTATAGTTCTCCATACAACTATCTTAATCAGTAGTACTTAGACTCCTATGTAGATTCTTTGGAATGAAGTGATTATCAACAGTGCAAGGTGTAATCTCAGGATAGGGATAAGGAGGGATTTACTGCTTTACTTGTGTATTAAATAGAAGCTCAAAATTATATGCAGAGCTGTTAAGCACTACTGTGAGGTTTTATGACACGCTAACTGGAGTCTCTTCTCTGGACCATACTTTAACTACCCATGCCCTCTGAAAAAAGTTTTGAACAGAATTATGCAAGTCAGCTCCCATATTGACTCATCAGCAATCCTCAGAAATCAACAGGTTTACAATACAAACCATTTCCAGGCCCAGGGGTTCTGTGGACATGAATGATAGTTAAAGGGACATGTTAGTGGAATACTAGAATGCTCTTATTTGTTACAGCATTTCATTCTTATATTATTGTATATCAGTAACTACAGTAGTTAAGTCCCACAAACAGGTTAAATTAGGTACCTTCCGGCTATTAATTTTATAACAGATAAATCACTCCTGGCTGTAGTAGTAGTGCATAACCTCTCCATCTGTCTGTGGCCTTTATTTAAAATAAATATATAAAGTAGGCATGAGCTAATGTTGTTAGGTGTTGGGGAGATTCAGGGGGCTGCAGTTTTCTCATTGCCAAGGGAAGCATAAAAAGTAAAAACATCATAACTCAGGAGTCAGGACCCATAATGCATTGCAGCTTATGAGCAGGAAACAGTCAGTGAAGCCATGAGGAATGGCGTAATCACACAGCTGCCAATCACAGGCCATGGTTCCTCAGCTGCAATCATAGGCTTCAAAACTCCTAAGATTACCCCTTCTAATGGTCTGGGCTCCCTCTCACCCTGTCAGATTGGTTGATTTCTGCTGCTGCCATTTGGTCATATTTGTTTTCTATATTCAATACTGCATTATTAACATTTTCAACAAAGCTGTCAGTTTCAAAAAGCAGCTATATCAAATGGAAAAATAAAAGTGAATGAGCTATTTGTAAATCACTACCAGGTAAAATTGATCATTAGGAAAACATTACAAGGGAGAAAATTTTAGTGTAAAAGGGCTCACAAAAATCGTCATTCATAATCAATATACAATTAATGAATTAGATATTGAAATCAAAACATGCAGTAAAAATTCAAAGCGTATTGTTTTCGTTATTGTGTAATGCGTATCCCCGGCTGAGGCAGACTAGGGACATTTCATAGGGTATATTCTCTAAACATTTTCCCCTTGTAGATGATAGATCTTACAATTTTATCTTGCAAACTGAATGGTGGTAAGATTGTATCCAAATATGAAAAAACGCATAACCCTAACAGCAAAACACATGTATATGAAATTAGAGGCAATTTTAAAATACTGTTAGCTGAACACAGAGTAACCTGATTTGTATTGGCAGTAGTATTTCATTTCTAAATCACTCATCCTGCTACCTGCTAACTTCCCTGAACTATTTTTAAAGGATTTTGGCTCCTGCTCTTTATGGCTAGGATACTCTTTATGACTAGGATACTCTTTATGACTAGGATACTCTTTATGACTAGGATACACTTTATGACTAGGATACTCTTTATGACTAGGATACTCTTTATGACTAGGATTCTCTTTATGGCTAGGATACACTATTACTAGGATACTCTTTATGGCTAGGATACTCTTTATGACTAGTATACTCTTTATGGCTAGCATACTCTTTATGACTAGGATACACTTTATGACTAGGATACTCTTTATGACTGGGATACACTTTATGACTAGGATTCTCTTTATGGCTAGGATACACTTTATGACTAGGATACTCTTTATGACTAGGATAATCTTTATGACTAGGAAACTCTTTATAACTAGGATACTCTTTATGACTAGGTTGCACTAATGAGTGCTGAGGCTTTCAGGCTATTGCCAATAGATTACCATATAAATTATTCTGAGAATAGTAGGTCAAGGTTTGTGAACTCAGTCCAAATAGATAGACAGAGAGAGATAGAAAGATAGATTTACCATAAAGATTACAAGTGGATCGCTATTTATTACTCCTGATTGCACTCCACTAGAAGTAAGCTAGTTGTGCATGTCGGGTAGCACACATAAAATTAAACAGCTTTGCACATGTGCAAACCCGAAGTTGGAATATCGCAACCACATTAATGCATTCCCCCAAAGACTTCAATGAGATCAAAAGTGTAAAAAACCTAGCGCCCAAAAAGTTTGTACAAACCCGATCGTATTTTTTCAAGAGTACTAACCCAAAATTAAAGTATGAATATTTCACATTCCAATGTTCTTTACATAGAATAATTTGTTTTATTTATTCATAAATATATATATATATATACATATATATAAAATTGTATATAGGTATAGATATATATAAATATATATAGATAGGAATATCTATTTTAAAATACATAGAACATATTCCCCTACGTGAAGAATCCTGGAATGTGAAATATTTACATAGTTAAACACTTTATTAAATATAAATGTTTTTACATGTTTTTATCTACTTGACTGCAAAGGGCTCCAAAGCAGTTATATATATATATATATGTCTATATATGTATACACATTTATTAATGTTTATATGTGTATATACAAACCCTATTCTGAAAAAGTTGCGACAGTATGGAAAATGCGGAAAAAAACAAAAAGAGTCATTTGAAAACTCAATTGACCCTGTACTATATTGAAAACACATTATTAACACATTATTTGATGTTTTACTTTGTGAATTTAATGTATTTTTGAAAATATAGACTCATTTCAAATCTGATGACTGCAACACACTCCAAATAATTTGAGACAGTCGACTGTTTACCACTGTGTAGCAACCCCTTTTCTTTTCATAACACTTATCAAGCACTGAAGGTCAAGTTTAGCAAGCAGAATTTCCCCCCATTCATCCATTATGCGTGTCTTCAGCTGCGCAATTGTACTGGGCCTTCATTGCCTTATTTTGCTCTTCATAATGCGCCACATATTCTTAATCGAAGACAGGTCAGGACTGCAGGCAAGCCATGCTAGCACCTGCAATCTCTCATTATGAAACCATTCTCTTGTAATCCGGAAAGAATGTGGTCTGGCATTGTCATGCATAAAATGCAGGGACGTCCTTGAATCTTTTAATTATATTGTGCACTGTAGAAGGTAAAATGTCCAAAATCCTACCGATTTGTCTTTGGGGAATGTTGTTCCCAAAGTGTTGGATTATTCGCTGACGCATCTGTTGGCAGATTGATGAGCCTCGACCCATCCCTGCTCTTGAAGGACTAGGCCTTTTTTGTAGGTTCCTTAAATACTATGATTACATGATTGCCTCACCTGTTTCATATCACCTTTTTATTTCAACTTGTCACACTCGCTATTAGTCCTAAATTGCCCCTGTCCAACTTTTTTGCAACATGTTGCAGTCATCAGATTTGAAATGAGTGTATATTTTAAAAAATACATTAAACCCACAAAGTAAAAACATCAAATAATGTTTCAATAATGTGTTTACAATTTAGTACAGGGTGAATTGAATTTTCAAATGACTCTTTTTGTTTATTTTTTTTGCATTTTCCATACTGTCCCAACATTTTTGGAATTGGGTTGTATGTCTGTAAATACATATCAACTCATATAAATACATCTGTGCGCACACATATATACTGTGTGTATATATATATATATATCTATATATATATACCTACAAATTCACAGACAATGCAAGCAGAAAATGTTAAAAACAAGTAAAATGAGGGACGTCTCCCCACAAGCTAAAAAATGAATATCACCACCTTTAGAGCTTAAAAGGCATAAAAACAGAGAAAAACTTAAATGTCAGGACTTAGTGCAAAGCAGTCCATAGTCCATTAGCACAAAGCCGTTAAGAAGTGACCCAGCTACCATGCTCAGGTGTATGGCACAGATACAGCTCTCTACTACCTCAGACCAGATAAACAGCGGTATCTTGCCTTGATAGTTAATAGCTTCACACCACTCGCCTTTGTTGAAAAAGTGTTCAGAGCAACATCCATCCCACTTCCAGATAGTAAGTCTCTGTGTCTATACCCGCTTCACTGCTGGTCTAACTTCCTACCCAACTCCGGCAGACTACAACACCCATAAGGCCACAGGGTGCACCGGAAGTTCAGTTGTACTGCGCATCGAAGAATATTAACCGAAAATACCAGATTATAGGCCGCACTCTGCATATAGGCCGCACCTGAAACTTAAAGCTACAAATCAAGGGAAAAATGTGCGGCCTATATGCGGAACAATACGGTATATATATATATATATATATATATATATATATATATTTATACATGTAGATGTATGTTAACGCCCTTTGCAGCGCTTTTTTTCTTACACCTTTCTTTAAAAGCCTCATTTCTTTTTCTGAAAACAGTAGAATGATGGGCTTTAACAAAAAGCTGCAGTTTTGTATCATCTGTCCCACAGAACATTTTCCCAAAAGGATTTTGGCTTCCTCAGGTAAGTTTGGCAAATTCCATTTTGGCTTTTTTATGTTTCTGTGTCAGCAGTGGGGTCCTCCTGGATTTCCTACCATAGCGTCCCTTTTCATTCAGATGGCAACGTATGGTGACACATTTGTACCCTGTGCCTGAAGGTCAGCTTGAATTTGTCTGGAAGTTGATCAAGGTTTCTTTATCCACTATTCGAACAATCCTCTGTTGCAATCTTTGATAATTTTTTCTCTTTCGTCCACGTCCAGGAAGATTAGCTTACAGTGGCCATGAGCTGTAAACTTCTTGACAATGTTGTGCATAGTGGACACAGGAACATTAAGATCTCTGGAGATGAACTTGTAACCTTGAGATTGTCCACGCTTATCCACAATTTTTGTTCTCTAATCCTCAGACAATTCTTTGCTACTCTTTCTCTTCTCCATGCTCAGTGTGTGGCACACAAAGACACACAACAGGAAGGTTGTGTCAATTTTTCACCATTTTAACTGGTTGCCGGTGTGATTTCTATATTGCCAGCACCTGTTAAATGATACAGGTGAGTTTAATTACAAATTACAGGAGCCTCACAAACTTGGAATGCAATTATTTCTTACAATTTTGAGAAGGTGCCAAGGAATGTGCTACCAAATATAAATTGAGGGTTGCCAATTAATTTTGTCCAGTCCTTTTTTGGAGTTTTGCGTGGAATGCGTCAGTTTTGGCTTTTTTTCTCACTTTTTTGCTTCATAACAATACAAACAAAAGAAATAAAAATGAGAATGCCTAAACATTTGTAATTGCAACAATTTTCTGGGCAAAGTGGTGCATTGTCTGACAGAAATGCAGAGGTGCCAATAATTTGGGCCATGACTGTATAAATATATTTATGTACATATATACAAGATTACATATAGGTATAGATATATACAGATATCTTTAGGAATATATATTTAAAAATACATAGAACATATTCTGCTATGTGAAGAACATTGGAATGTCAAATATTTACAGTAAATATTTTAATAACACTTTATTAAATATGAATATTGCATAAATATGTTTTTTACATGTTTTTATCTACTTAACTGCAAAGGACTCCAGGTTTGGGAGAGACCCTTGACATGGTACTTGGGGCTTTTCCCATTTGGCCCAGAAATGGTAACTAACTCTTCCATTTTTGCTTTTAATCTTAGCTGAGAGCTTGTAAGTGAGTGCTGGACTTCCTCTGTGTGTTTTATATATATATTATATATATATATATATATATATATATATACAGTATATATATATATATATATGTCTCGATGTCTATATATGTATACACATGTATTTATGTGTTTATATGTGTATATATGTAAATACATACATACACATATAAATACATATGTACACACATACAGACATATGAGTATATATATATATATATTATATATACAGTATATATAATATATATATATATATATTATATATATATAGTCAATAGGGCACTCTGACTTCCTATAGTCCAAAGACCAGGTGGTGTCCAACGTCGTCACTCTCTGGAATTATGCAAAAGTATTTTTAATTCTGTGACGTTTAGGGGTAGTTAACCCCTTCTTATAATACATACATAATCCTATACTATAAAAGGCCAAGTGTGTTTGTCCGAAGCTGTCCATGCGCAGTAGAGACAGCACGAGGACAAACACAAGCCTGGCCTTGGATTTCCCTACCTGATCTGCCGACTGCCGCGAGGAAGGAAAGTGGGTTGTGGGTCGAGCGTGAAGGGGGGCGTGTGACCTAGCGTTGAGGACCCGTAAAGGGGGCGTGGAACCCTAGCGTTGCAGGCCCGTGGAAGGGCCGGGGGCAGGGCCGGAAAGACGTGGAGAGAGCTCAAACAGCACAAAAGAGGGGAGAGGGGGGAGAGAGAGATCAAGAGGGGAGAAAGAGACAGGGGGAGAGAGAGATCAAGAGGGGAGAAAGAGACAGGGGAGAGAGAGAGAGAGAGAGGGGGAGAGAGAGAGAGAGGGGAGATTGAGAGAGGGGAGAGAGAAAGAGGGGAGATGTGGGAGAGAGAGAGAGAGGAGGGGAGAGGAAGAGGGGAGAGAGAGAGAGGGGGAGATAGAGAGAGGGGAGAGAGAGAGGGGAGAGAGCGAGAGAGGGGAGAGAGAGAGAGGGGAGAGAGAGAGGGGAGAGAGAGAGAGAGAGAGGGGGAGAGGAGAGAGAGGGAGAGAGAGAGACAGAGGGGGGAGATAGAGAGGAGGAGAGAGAGAGAGGGGAGATGTGGGGAGAGAGGGGAGAGAAAGAAGGGAGAGAGAGAAGGGAGAGAGAGAGGGGGAGAGAGAGGGGGAGAGAGAGGGGGGGGAAAGAGAGAGAGAGGGGGAGAGAGAGGGGAGAGAGAGACAGAGGGGAGAGAGAGAGAGAGAGAGAGAGAGGGGAGGGAGAGAGAGAGGGGGGAGAGAGAGACAGAGGGGGGAGAGAGAGAGAGGAGGAGAGAGGGGGAGAGAGAGGAGAGAGAGAGAGAGAGAGAGAGAGAGAGAGAGAGAGAGAGGGGGAGAGAGAGGAGAGAGAGGAGAGAGGGAGATAGAGAGGAGAGAGAGAGAGGGGGAGAGAGAGAGGAGAGAGAGAGAGAGGGGGGGGAGAGAGAGAGAGGGGAGAGAGAGAGGGGAGAGAGAAAGGGGAGAGAGAGAGAGAGAGGAGAGAGAAAGAGAGGGGAGAGAGAGAGGGGAGAGAGAGAGAGAGAGAGAGAGAGAGAGGGGAGAGAGAGAGAGGGGGAGAGAGAGAGAGGGGAGAGAGACAGAGAGAGAGAGAGACAGAGGAGGGAGATAGAGAGAGGAGGAGAGAGAGAGAGAGAGAGGAGAGAAAGAGAGGGGAGAGAGAGAGGGGGGAAGAGAGAGATAGAGGGGAGAGAGAGAGAGAGAGAGAGAGAGACAGAGGGGGGAGATAGAGAGAGGAGAGAGAGAGAGGGGGAAGAGAGAGAGAGGGGGGAGAGAGAGAGAGAGGAGAGAGAGAGAGAGGGGAGAGAGGGGAGAGAGAGCGAGAGAGGGAGATAGAGAGAGAGAGAGGAGAGAGAGAGAGAGGGGAGAGAGAAGAGAGAGGGGAGAGAGAAAGAGAGAGGGAGAGAGTAAGAGAGAGGGAGAGAGAAAGAGAGAGGGGAGAGAGAAAGAGAGAGGGGAGAGAGAAATAGAGATGGGAGAGAGAAAGAGAGAGGGGAGCGAGAGAGAGAGGGGAGAGAGAGAGGGGGGAGGGAGAGAGAGGGGAGAGAGAGACAGAGGGGGGAGAGAGAGAGAGAGGAGAGAGAGGGGGAGAGAGAGTAGAGAGAGGAGAGAGAGAGAGAGAGGGGGGAGGAGAGAGAGGAGAGAGAGGAGAGAGGGGAGATAGAGAGGAGAGAGAGAGAGGGAGGGGAGAGAGAGAGAGGAGAGGAGAGAGGGGGGGGGGGAGAGAGAGGGGAGAGAGAGAGGGGAGAGAGAAATGGGAGAGAGAGAGAGAGAGAGGAGAGAGAAAGAGAGGGGAGAGAGAGAGGGGAGAGAGAGGGGAGAGAGAGAGAGAGAGAGAGAGAGAGAGGGGAGAGAAAGAGAGGGGAGAGAGAGAGAGAGAGAGGGGAGAGAGAGAGAGGGGAGAGAGACAGAGAGAGAGAGAGACAGAGGAGGGAGATAGAGAGAGGAGAGAGAGAGAGAGAGAGGAGAGAAAGAGAGGGTGGGAGAGAGAGAGGGGGAAGAGAGAAAGAGAGGGGGAGGAGAGAGAGAGAGAGAGACACAGAGGGGGGAGATAGAGAGAGGAGAGAGAGAGAGGGGGAAGAGAGAGAAGGGGGAGAGAGAGAGAGGAGAGAGAGAGAGAGAGGGGAGAGAGGGGGAGAGAGAGCGAGAGAGGGAGATAGAGAGAGAGAGAGGGGAGAGAGAAAGAGAGAGGGGAGAGAGCAAGAGAGAGGGAGAGAGTAAGAGAGAGGGAGAGAGAAAGAGAGAGGGGAGAGAGAGAAAGAGAGAGGGGAGAGAGAAATAGAGATGGGAGAGAGAAAGAGAGAGGGGAGCGAGAGAGAGAGGGGAGAGAGAGAGGGGGGAGAGAGAGAGAGGGGAGAGAGAGAGAGAGGGGAGAGAAGAGAGGGGAGAGAGAGGGGGAGAGAGAGTGGAGATGGAGAGAGAGAGGGAGAGGGGAGAGAGAGAAAGAGAGAGGGGAGATAGAGATAGAGAGGGAGAGAGAGAGCGCAAAAGAGGGGGGAGAGAGAGAGTGCAAAGAGAGGGGGGGAGAGAGAGCGCAAGAAGAGAGGGGGAGAGAGAGAGCGAAAAAGAGGAGGGGGAGAGAGAGCGAAAAAGAGAGGGGGAGAGAAAGAAAGGAAAAGAGAGTGGGAGGGAGAGAACGCAAGGGGTGGGACCACTGTACTGCAAAAAAATGGCCCGTGTGAACGGGCCTTTAGGACTAGTCAAAAATAATTGACATACTCTTTCAGTGTAACATATAACGTGATACCCAAATTCACTAGTCACCATGGTAACTGGATAAACGAATTATGTGAAAACATTACGTCGAAGAAATAATTTTTTTGTTTTAACAAAACAATAACATTTTTTGCAGATACCTCCACTTAAAAAATTGGTAAATCCACAAATATATGAGTCAGAATTAGTGGTAAAAAAAGCAATCTAAAAGGTGGCGGATAGGTTAAGGATCAGTGGTAGGGAATGGGCGAATGTGGTAAATTTCCAATTCAAATGTTAGAACGAATGTTATTACCGAAATTCCAATTATAAATCCGAATGTTGATAAGAACGAATATTCTTAAAAATTCTATAATTGAATGCTATTTACAGTTTTCGAATGTCATTTTTGAATTCGAATGTTTATAATTATATTGAATGTCCACATTCGAAATTTCGAATTTAAACATTCTATTTAACAAATACTATTTAGAAGTTCAATAGTTCATGTGGTAGGGAGGGAATCTAGTAAATTAATACATAATAGATACAAATATATAATTTCGAATGTTTCTATATAGAATATTACATTTAAAGAAAGCATTAGAATTACTATTACAACATATAAATTCGAATTTTTCGAATTCGAATATTGCATAATTCGAATATTACATTTAAAGAAAGCATTAGAAATACTATTACAAATATAAATTCAAATTTTTCAAAACGAATATTTTCGAATGTAATCGTAAAATTCGAAACCAAACATTCGAAAATCGAATGTTAGAATGTTATGTAGACATTTGAAATTCGATTCGAACTAACGTGTTCAAAATTCGTTTTATTTTTCCAATGTTGCGAAACATTCGCCCATCCCTAACCAGTGGTCTATGACTGCTGCTTCTTAACTTCCGTCTCAGGCTAAGCCTGAAATGATGGGATATCCGCTGTTTCATAAATGGAGCCCAATATGTGCTGTTAATTCAAATCATTATTTACTAAATTGTAGGAAAAGCTCAAATCCTAATCAAAACTCAAATTAAATACTCTTTGAGCCTTGCATTAATGTCAAATATAATAAAGTGGGAACTTACAATCACAGTGTCCTGGTTTTCATTATAGGTGAACTAGAGCACAGGTGAAATAATCAGCTGATGGATGAGAGCAGGTTGGTTACTGATCAGCTGATTACTTCACCTGTGCACTGGTTCAGCTATAATGAAAACCAGGACTGTTGGGGGTACTTGAGGAACGTGGTTGGGAAACACTGAATTCTAAATTGTAAATTCCCACGGGAATAGGGCCCTCAATTCCCCCGAAATTTGTCTGTAAAATTTTATCTTTTATTGTATTGTTTCTCCGTTGTACTTTTATCCTTGTACCCATGGGCAGCGCTGTGGAATCTGTTGGCGCTTTGCAAATAAAGAATAATAATAATAATAAAAAGCACATAATGATGATCGATGATAATGCAAATTGTTGTAAGTCATAAAAATAACAAACCAACATCCTGTGCTAGGCATGTATATGTATTATCTCTATTCTTTTTTTTTTCTAACACCTGAAACCTCATATCTTTGGGTCCTTATAATGTTTTTTGTGCAATATATATATAAATATTTTAATAGTTTTTTTAGATAGTTATTATGAGTTTAACTGTATGTATTTTTTATATGTTTTGTGACACTTTTTAGTTTTGGGAAACAGTTAACCAGAGCTCAGAGGTCGTGCAAACCAGACGTGCGTTAACTTCAATTACGCTCAACCGATCGCGTTTACTTTCAACTTGTAATACAAGCAGAAAAACCTGAGGCTCGCAAACTCCCACGATGAATCCATTTTCACAGACTTAAAGGGGGTACTAAACCCATTTTTCTTCTTTCATGATTAAGATAGAGCATGCAATTTTTTTTTTTTTAATTTTAATTTTATTGACCAACAAAAGGCAAACTTCTGTACAGTAGTATAAATACAATTCAAAGAGAAGGGAAGGTAGGAGGGAAAAAAATTAACAGCAAGAACAAAATACAAACCAAAAATCTCTTTTACATTCAGACAGGTTTACAAAAAATAAAACTTAGTCCCAATTGTCAGGCAAAATCCTGTCTGCAGTTTAACTGTCCTCCTTACAAACCAAATTCCATATATACCCTTTGTTGTAGTTTTTTTTCTTGTTTTATCATAAACCCACCCAGGACACACAGAACAAAACAAAACTAAAGACAAAACAAATGACAAAACAAAACTAAAACAAAACAAAACAAAAAACAAAAAAAGTTATAAACAATAATAATTTAATGTATCTTCCTCTCCCCTCCCCTCTTCGTCACCAAATTAACAGCAAAACTATCTCCGACTTTTGAAATGGGAAGATCAGATAAGTCTATTTCTCTTTCGGGAAGTGTCTTAATAAACACTGCACTGTGTCAAGAAATTCCTGATATCGGATTCGTTATCTATGTTTGTATACTCTTTGTTCCAGTATACACTGTTTTTTTAGACAGTTCCTAACTTCAGAGATACTTGGAAACTGATCGTAATTTCCATTTTTTACTTACTAACTATCTGGGTAGCCATAATGGCCTAAGGACACCAATTTTTCATTAGTATAATGGTCGTCTTCATTCCCTAGGCACAATATAATCTGATATAGAGATAAGGTTAGTGGGGAAGATTTTCAGCACCCTTTTCAACCATGAAATTCTAATTTATACCATACATTTCTTATTTTTGGGCTCAGTGCCCAAAACATATGCTCCAGGTTGGACTGCCTGAACGAAGACAATTGGGACATCTGCTAAACTCTAGATTGGTGGGCCTTAAGTCCCCTTTCCGGGGTGAAAGTGTGCTCTGGTGTAGGAAGTTTTATGTGCGCTTCTCGCCAGGTAGCAGAAAGCGTGGTCCTGAGCCATCTTATTAATTGAATATTGCAATGTTTTTGGTGTGATGATATTCCGTACTGAAAGTGCGCTCCATGTTAATGCCAATTTCCCAGTATGGAGTACCCTTGCTGTTAACAAGAAGATGATAACCCCGGAGAAATGGACATTCGGCCAATCCTTATGAGCGTGAGCCAGTTTTGAGAAAGATATGCCAAAAGAAAAGCCGTCTACAATACCCTGTTAGGGTGGGTGTTGCTAAAGGTGGTGCCCACAATATATAATAACGTAAAATGAATAAAAGGTAATGTCAGAAGGTCAATAAAAGTTATTTAATGAAACAATCCTCTTAAAATCAAATTAGGGGGTACAATAAAAATACAATAAAAATACAATAAAAACAATTATAGTACGTGACCTGGATGATTTCACGAATAGAGGCAATGGTTATAATAATGAATATAAAAAACATAGAAACATAGAAACATAGATATTGACCGGACAGATAAGAGCCATAGGCCCAGCAAGTCTGCCCGACCCTTTACCTAACAGTATAAACTTATCTAGTTTGTAGGATAGCCTTATGCTTGACGCATGCATTTTTTAAAGTCCCCCCACAGTGTTTGTTGCTACTACCTCTTGAGGAAGTTTATTCCATAAATCAATCACTCTTTCTGTAAAGAAGTGCTTCCTCAAATTACTCCCTGAATCTACTACCCTTTAGCTTGTGCTCATGACCCCTTGTTCTTGAATTTTCCATTTTATGTAAAATACCCACAGCCTCAGTTTTACTAAAACCCCTTTAATGTACTTGAAAGTTGCTATCATATCGCCTCTCTTCCCCTTCTCTCCTCTAAGCTATACCATATTTAGGTCATTGAGCCTATCCTGGTAAGTTTTATTTTTTAGACCATGTACCCATTTTGGTAGCCCTCCTTTGCACAGATTCAAGTTTGTTAATATCCTTCTGAAGATATGGCCTCCAGAACTGCACACAATACTCAAGATGAGGCCTAACTAATGATCTATAAAGTGGCATAAGAACCTTACTATTTCTGCTGCAAATACCTCTACCAATACATCCAAGCATTCTGCTAGCCTTACTCGCTGCATTACTACATTGTTTACTAAGTTTTAAATCATCTGAAATAATAATTCCCAAGTCCTGTTCCTCATCTGTAATAATAATTCTTTTGCCTCATCTGTAACAGTCAGCAAAGTGTCATTGAGTCTGTAATTAACAAAGATGTTAATCTATAGCGATGTGTACTAATCCAGAAAATAATGGTATTGATCAAAAAATAATAGTAAATGATAAAAATATGCAAAAATATACAAGCAGTGATCAAATAATATCCAAAGTTCTTTCCAATTGTAATGGTGATGTGTATGGTAAAAAACAAACAAACGTGTCCAAAAACAATGTCTCAAAGACTATATGGAAAACTCCAAATGGTGATCCTGATTAGTGTGTTTTAATCCAATGTCCCTAAAATAATCCAATGTCCTAAAATAATTACAATAACATTGTGGTGATAAAAATAAAAAAATAAAAAATGAAAAAAATAAAAATAAAGTATCAAAAATTGTGAAAAAATGTGAAAAAATATATCCAAAAATGAGAAAAAAAGGTGTACACCTAAAAATAAAACTATAAATATATCCCTAAAACCAGTGTTTTTCAATAACAGTTAATGTTTCAAAAAATAATGGTGGAAGGAATAGTGTTGATTCAACTATAATTGATTTTCTTAGTGGTGAAAACAGTGTTATTTCACTAGAATTGATTTTCTTCCAATTGTGATTATCTTTCAATGTGATTAGCGTTGTTTTAAATGATCCCTCAGTTACTAAGAAAAAATGAAAATAGACATAGTGCAATATTGCCTCTAAAACATATGGATAATAGGTATTTCGCTTACCATGTACTCCTGAGCCCGTAATACCCAGTGCAATCTACGCGTTTCGGTCAATAAAAACCTTTCTCAAGACTGGTGGGCCAGTTTTCTAGTTTACCTAGCGCCCAACACCAGCCTGTTTCTTTAATTATTTCCAGTACGAATTGCCTTATCTGTAAATATGCGAAAATCTTTGTTAAGTACCTTATACTCGGTTTTCAGTGCTTCAAATGATTTAATACATTTTCTGTCTATATCTATCACATAGACAAGTTTATTTAGGCCATTCTTATGCCATCTCCTGAAAACCTCAGCCTTTAAACCTGGCTGGAATCTCGGGTTCCCAATTAAAGGAAGATAATGTGATATTTTACTATTTACTGACAGAAGTTTTGAAATTTTCCACCATGCTTTAATTGGGTTAAACATATTCTTAAGTCCCTTGATTTCTGACGGTACTTCCTTTGAAGAAGAATGAAGTAACGCTATGGGAAGATACGGTTCACATATATTTATTTCAAGCTCATTATTTAAAACATAGTTTTTGGAGCAAATCCAATCCATTGCTATACGTGCTAAGGAACTGAGATTATATAATCTTATGTCTGGCAATGCCAGGCCTCCCAATTCAGTTGGCAGAGAAAGTTTGGTCAAAGAAATCCTCGCTCTTTTCCCCTGCCAGAGAAATTGTCTAAGTGAACTATTGATGAGACGAACATCTCTTTCCAACAAGATAAATGGGACATTTTGAAGGACATATAATAGTTTTGGAAGGAGAACCATCTTAAATATTGCTACTCGTCCAGAAATTGACAAAGGTAAATTTTGCCAAGTTTTACGTTTCTCCCTGATTTGTGTTATTATAGGGAAAATATTGAGTTTATATAGCTCTCCTGACTTAGTCGGAATATGAATCCCTAAATATTTAAATGATTTTATAACCATTTTAAATGGATTATCTAAACATGAGCCTGTGTTCCTCCGAATCCAAAGTATTTCTGACTTTGTTGGGTTCACCTTGTAACCTGAAAAGGTACCAAAGTGATCCGTTATCTGCAGAAGTTTGGGGATGTTTACCTTTGTATTTGACAAGTAACAAAAGTATATCATCTGCATAAAGACTAATTTTCATCTCATGATTTAAAATTTTGATCCTTTTCCATACTCTGTCTTAACCTGATTTCTAGAGGCTCAATGGCAATATCAAAAAGGAGTGGGGAACGCGGACATCCCTGACGCGTGCCTCTCTCCAATATAATTGGGGGAGAAACAATACCATTGACTATCAGTCTTGTGTGGGGTTTGTTAATATATGATTCTCTAAAATTGCTTAGGGAAATTGCCCTTAAGCCCGAATTTCAACAAACGATGTATTTTAAGAGTTTAAAATAATGAATCAAAAGGCTTTTTCTGCGTCTATTGATATAATAGCAAGATCAGATAAAGTCTCTCTCTTCCCCCTCAGATATTGATGATCTCTCAAGATATTCTAAAGTAACTAAAACCTCCCTAATTTTGCTGCTGAGTTCCGTTTTATTATAAGAATCCAGCTTGGTCTGTGTGTAATTACTTTCTGGAAGAATCAACTGTAGCCGGACGCTAAATTGAAGCTAAGATCTTATAGTCCGAGTTAAGAAGGGCTATTGGCCTATACGATTCCTTTTGCGTCTGGGTCTTTCCCTTCCTTAAGTAATGTGTCATAAAAGGAGGAGGAAAATGCGGGTTGTAACCAATTTGCCATTAATGTAAATGTCATTATATAAGTTGGTCAGGTGGGGAGAGACTTCTGCAGATAGAATCTTACTATAGCTCGTTGGGTAACACATCTGGTCCTGCAGCTTTGTTATTGGATAACTTAGAAATCACTTTCTCCACTTCCTTCTTTGGAAATAGGAGAATTAAGACTCTCAATTTTTTCGTTCTACAGTGTGGGACATACGATTTTACTCCAGAATTCAGAGGACTTCTCGTGTCAAATCCTCTGCAAGTGTATAACCCTTGAAAATATTCCGAAAATGCCCGCGGAACTCATCCTCTGAGTTCAGTAATTGCCTTCCCACTATGTATTGAAGTTTTTCAATACTTAAATGCTTTTTTCGGTTTTTAACCAATCTGGCCAACACTCTTACCTGATCTTGTTGCCAAATCTATACATTTTGGCTTGGACCCTCAATTCTTTTTGTGTCTCTTGAGCCAATACAAATGTGTCCCTGGCATCCTTTTGCACGCTACATATTTTGCCCAGTTCGGGGAATTTTTGTCAAGCAAAAATTTGTTATATGAGTTGGTCAGTGCTTCCCGCATTTCCTTTTCCTTTGACTGCATTTTCTTAAATAAACTAGCAGTATATGCCCAGGATTTCTCCCCTGAGTACTGCTTTTGCGTTTCCAAAAATATATTGGGACAATCTAATTATTCAGAATTAAAATGAACAAAATCCTCATATTTAGCCCTAAGCCATATTATTGAATTTCAGATCGAAGATAAATGACTAGGGGAAAAAAATTTGTAATGGTTTGGGTTTCAATTGTTTAAGTTGAAATTCAAGGGAGATGGGCGTGTGTCCGATAATAAAATTGGCATTATTCCCTGCTTTTACTATTGCCAAGTCAAGGCGTTCATCGATTTGAAATAAATCGATCCCGGGAAAGTGTTTTGTGCCCCTTGGAAAGGCATGTGTAGTCCTGAGTGTCAGGATTTTTGGACTTCTACAAATATCGAATTGCCAGATTTTGTTTAATTTTATTAA
Organism: Bombina bombina; assembly: GCF_027579735.1. Taxonomy (NCBI): domain Eukaryota; kingdom Metazoa; phylum Chordata; class Amphibia; order Anura; family Bombinatoridae; genus Bombina; species Bombina bombina. Next base: position 209,872,076 of record NC_069502.1, read on the forward strand.
ATAATTTGTGGTTCTAGATTATATTTTTTCTGCTTAATCTGTTTGGTGTTCTTCCGAGATCTGTCAGTGGGCATTGTGGTGCAATATTGAAGTCCCCTCCCATAAATTAGATATCCTCTCACTATATAGGAGGAGTTTAGATTGGAATAAATCCCAAATTCTAAGTCAAAAGTATTAGGACCATATATATTACATAATGCATACATTTTTTGAGTGATTTTTAACTTCACAAGAACAAGTGCCATGACTGGGGAAGGTGTCCTAGCATAATTAAGAGGAATTTGTCCCATGTACCATATTTAGTGTGTGGTAGTGCAGGTGCAAAAGAAAAATAAGAAGACAACCCTTTTCAGGTGTCTACAAAGCTGGATTATTTGTGATCCCCCTCAAAGTGTGGGGGTCAGTGGGTTCTCAATAAGAGAAATTAAACAAAGTGGTAGGAGTGTTTAATAAGTGCACTTATAGGGTAAAAAAAAAAAAAAGAAAGAAAGAAAGTGCCCTGTCTTTGAAAATGGGACAAAAGTGGTGGAACTTCAAATAGCCCACGTTAGATTGATCTGAAAAAAGTATCCTAGTGCCGTCGTAAGATTAGGTGTAAAAAAAAATAAGAAATCTAGTACAAAGAACTACTTTGGGAGAGTAACCCCTAGAGCAAAAGATAATGCTAGATATGCTGAAACTAAGAATTACCAATTCAGACTAAAGATAAAAAATAAAGCAGTTTTTAAACATTTAACTTGTAAATCTACAATGAATGCTTTTTTTTCCTTTTTTTTTTCCTTCCCTTTCCTTCCTTCTTCCTACCCTTCCTCCTCCCTTCCATCTTCCTTCCTTCCCCTTTTCTCGCTCCTTCCCTCTCTTCCCCGCCTCCCCCTCTCCTTTTTAAATTCAACCCAGTGATTCCTCCTTGAACTACTTACATCTAAATGCGAAAAAAAATTAGGATTCCCTAAAAACAAAAAACCCGCTAAATCATTAAACTTAGGTCTTTATGAGTCTTATTTAATTGTCAAAATGATAAAGGTACATAGTTATCTATTAAATATTTTTTGTTAATTAACCTTAATAGCTCCTTCCTTCTTTTCCTTTCTCCTTACATTTCCCCTTCATAGAATCTACTGCCTTACTAACTCAGAATCTGGTGAGTAAGAGATGGTTGTAATACAGAAGCAAAAAAATATTACAATTACAATTTTTTGTTGAAATTTTAGACTGTTAGGCCAGACCAAGGAAAATAGCTCTTCTCTGCCTCTATACAACAAGAGAGGCTGCCCCCCCCCTCAGAGGCCTTAGAGTAAATGCACAAAAGGCAAGAAAAAAAACAGCAAGGAGACAACTTTTTCCACCCTATAAAACAAAATTACATGAAAATAAAAGAAAATTGTTTCACACTACAGGTTGGATAATTAGATGAAACAATTAGGCCAGGAACTCTTCCTTTGTTTCAAAAGTGGCCCTAAATTACAGAGTTCAATTTAATCCCACTGAAATGGCAAGATTCTCTGAGCAGCTGCCCAAGAGCCTGTCTGTGTGGTCTGTCAGTTCAGGAGTACAGAGTTATAACTCTTTATACAAACAAGATCGTCAGACACTTAACAATTTGTGATGTCGCGAATAGTTCGCGGCGAATAGTTCCCGGCGAACATAGCATGTTCGCGTTAGCCTCGGCGGGCGAACATATGCGATGTTCGATCCGCCCCCTATTCGTCATCATTGAGTAAACTTTGACCCTGTACCCTCACAGTCAGAATACACATTACAGCCAATCAGCAGCAGACCCTCCCTCCCAGACCCTCCCACCTCCTGGACAGCATCCATTTTAGATTCATTTGGAAGCTGCATTCTTAGTGAGAGGAGGGACAGTGTAGCTGCTGCTGATTTAATAGGGAAATCGATAGCTAGGCTAGTGTATTCAGTGTCCACTACAGTCCTGAAGGACTCATCTGATCTCTGCTGTAAGGACACCCAAAAAGCCCTTTTTAGGGCTAGAACATCAGTCTGCTTTTTTTTCCCTGTGTAATCTAATTGCAGTTGCCTGCCTGCCAGCTCAGGCTCACAGCGTATACTGTGCCCACTTGCCCAGTGCCACCACTCATATCTGGTGTAACAGTAGTGTACATTTAAAAAAAACAACACTTTTTTGACTGTGAAATAATAGCAGACAGCTGCCAGTACCCAAGATGGCCGCCAATAAGGCAGATGGGGAGGGTTAGAGAGCTGTTTTGGGGGGGATCAGGGAGGTTGGGGGCTAAGGGGGGATGCTACACCACAGCATATGTAAATATGCTAAAAAAAATTAAAATAAATGTAAAAACCTTTTATTTTAGTACTGGCAGTCTTTCTGCCAGTACTTAAGATGGCTGGGACAATTGTGGGGTGGGGGAGGGAAGGGAGCTGTTTGGGAGGGATCAGGGGGTTGATGTGTCAGGTGGGAGGGCTGATCTCTACACTAAAGCTAAAATTAATCTGCAAGCTCCTACAAAACTACCTAATTAACTCTTCACTGCTAGCCATAATACACGTGTGATGCGCAGCAGCATTTAGCGGCCTTCTAATTACCAGAAAGCAACGCCAAAGTCATATATGTCTGCTATTTCTGAACAAAGGGGATCCCAGAGAAGCATTTACAACCATTTGTGCCATAATTGCACAAGCTGTTTGTAAATAATTTCAGTGAGAAACCTAAAATTGCGAAAAAAATATAAGTTTTTTTTTAAATTTGATCGCATTTGGCGGTGAAATGGTGGCATTAAATATACCAAAATGGGCCTAGATCAATACTTTGGGTTGTCTACTACACTACACTTAAGCTAAAATTAACTCTACAAGCTGCCTACATGCTCCCTAATTAACCCCTTCACTGCTGGGCATAAAACACGTGTGGTGCGCAGCCGCAGTGGCATTTAGCAGCCTTCTAATTACCAAAAAGCAACGCCAAAGCCATATAAGTCTGCTATTTCTGAACAAAGGGGATCCCAGAGAAGCATTTACAACCATCCTATATAATAAATGGCCAAGTATGTTTGTCAGATGCAGTCATGCGCAGTAGAGACTGCACGTGACAAACATACCTGGCCGTTTGGATCCTGACACTCAGCAGTCAGCACAAAGCAAAGCTGAAGTGGAGTCTCAGGGAGCGTGGCGATGCGGGAGCGTCGTGATGGGGGCGTGGCCGGGCGTCGTGATGGGCATGGCCGGGCGCAGCGAGGGGCGTGGCTGGGTGGGCGTGGTCGGGCGGGGTGCCGCGATGGGGGCGTGGGCAGAGAGGCAAAGGCTTTCAATTAAGACAGAGCCAGAGAGGGAGCAGGAGAGGGGAGGAGAAGGGCCAAAGAGGGGGGGAGAGAGCCAAAGGGGGGGGAGAGCCAAACAGGGGGGAGAGAGAGAGCCAAAGAGGAAAGAGAGCTAAAGAGGAGAGAGAGCCAAAGAGGAGAGAGAGAGCAAAAGAGGGGAGAGAGCCAAAGAGGGGGGAGAGAGAGCCAAAGAGGGGGGAGAGAGAGCCAAAGAGGGGGGGGAGAGAGCCAAAGAGGGGGGGAGAGAGCGGGGGAGAGAGCAAAGGGGGGGAGAGAGCCAAAGGGGGGGAGAGAGCCAAAGGGCGGAGAGAGCAAAAGAGGGGGGAGAGAGAGAGCCAAAGAGGAAAGAGAGCCAAAGAGGAGAGAGAGCCAAAGAGGAGAGAGAGCAAAAGAGGGGAGAGAGCCAAAGAGGGGGGAGAGAGAGAGCCAAGAGGGGGGGGAAGAGAGCCAAAGAGGGGGGGGGGAGAGAGCCAAAGGGGGGGGGAGCCAAAGGGGGGAGAGAGGGGGGAGAGAGCCAAAGGAGGGGGAGAGAGAGCCAAAGGAGGGGGAGAGAGCCAAAGGGGGGGCAAAGGGGGGGGAGAGCCAAAGGGGGGGGAGAGCCAAAGAGGGGGGAGAGAGAGAACCAAAGAGGAGAGAGAGCCAAAGAAGAGAGAGCAAAAGAGGGGAGAGAGCCAAAGAGGGGGGAGAGAGAGCCAAAGGGGGGGAGAGAGAGCCAAAGAGGGGGGAGAGAGCCAAAGAGGGGTGGAGAGAGCCAAAGAGGGGGGGGAGAGCCAAAGAGGGGGGGGGAGAGCCAAAGAGGGGGGGGAGCCAAAGAGGGGGGGGAGAGAACAAAAGAGGGGGGAGAGAACAAAAGAGGGGGGAGAGAGAGCAAAAGAAAGTAGAGAGAGAGCAAAAGAGGGGAGAGAGAGAGCAAAAGAGGGAGAGAGAGAGCAAAAGAGAGGAGAGAGAGCGCAAAGGAGAAGGGGGGAGAGAAAGCAAAAGAGATGGGGGAGAGAAAGCAAAAGAGAGGGGGAGAGAGCAAGGGGTGGGACCGCTGTACTGCAAAAAATGGCCCGTGTACACGGGCTTTAGTACTAGTTTATGCCATAATTGCATAAGTTGTTTGTAAATAATTTCTGTGAGAAACCTAAAGTTTGTGAAAAAGTGAACAATTTTTTTTTATTTGATCGCCATTTGGCGGCTGAAATGGTGGCATGAAATATACGAAAATGGGCCTAGATCAATACTTTGGGTCTGTCTACTACACTTAAGCTAAAATTAACTCTACAAGCTCCCTACACTGCTCCCTATTTAACCCCTTCACTGCTGGGCATAAAACACGTGTGTGGTGCGCAGTGGCATTTAGCAGCCTCTCTAATACAAAAAGCAACGCCCAAAGCCATATAAGTCTGCTATTTCTGAACAAAGGGATCCCAGAGAACGCCATTTACAACCATTTATGCCATAATTGCATAAGTTGTTTGTAAATAATTTCTGTGAGAACCTAAAGTTTGTGAAAAAGTGAACAATTTTTTTATATTTGATCGCATTTGGCGGTTGAAATGGTGGCATGAAATATACCAAAATGGGCCTAGATCAATACTTTGGGTTGTCTACTACACTACACTTAAGCTAGAATTAATTTCTACAAGCTCCCTACATGCTCCTAATTAAACCCTTCACTGCTGGGCGTTAAAACACGTGTGGTGCGCCTGTGGCATTTAGCAGCTTCTAATTACAAAAAAGCAAACACTAAAGCCATATAAGTCTGCTATAATGGCATGTCTGGCACACAGTGTTGGGGCAAGGGTCCAACTGACCACTGATGCCTGGTCTGCAAAGCATGGTCAGGGCAGGTATATCACCTACACTGCGCACTGTGAAGCGGGGCGTAACCCTTACACTAACTGATCGATACAACATCATACCTGATGTTTTAAAGCACGTTATTCCAATTTAGGAATGTTAGGTGATTTATGCCCTTTATGGATTAAAACTGACTCTGCATCAACTATGTCCATTTTCCATGGGAGTTTTGCCATGGATCCCCCCTCCGGCATGCACAATCCAGGTGTTAGTGCCCTTGAAACAACTCTTTCCATCACTATTGTGGCCAGAAAGAGTCCCTGTGGGTTTTAAAATTCGCCTGCCTATTGAAGTCTATGGCGGTTCGCCCGGTTCGCCCGTTCGCAAACTTTTGTGGAAGTTCGAGTTCGCCGTTCCGCGAACCCAATTTTTCTAGGTTCGCGACATCTACTATTAACAATGTATCAGCTAGATCCTTGATGATTACCATAGGTAATAAAACAATTTTTCTCTCTAGTTTCCTCTATATATCCCCTTGCTTACAGAGTTGCCTTGAATTTTTTTTTTTTTAACTCCGTGTGACCTGGCCTAGAGTTCCTCTAAATCTGAACCCTAGGTGTTTAATACCAGGTTTTCTTTGTTTTTCCTTTTTTTTCTCCCCTTCTTTCTTTTCTTTCTCCTCTCTTCCTTGCTCACCCCATTTTTTTTTTTTTTTTTTTCCCTTTTATTAAGCCTTTTCTCTCTTCTTTTTTTTTCTTTTCCCCCCTTTGCGCTTAATGGAGAGTCCCAGCGGGATCACAGGCGATCTTGCCAAAGAAGCAGAGGAGTCTCCTGCCGCACACTCCCGTGTTCAGTGGTGTCGCACGTAGCCTACAGTTCCCCTCATCCTCCTCTCACGCAAGCACCGGTGGGAGAGGAGGGAGAGGGGAGGTAACGCCAAGAGCCTCGCAAAGCAGGACGTGACCCTGCGCGTGGTCCTCCACCAAACCCGGCACCTTTTCTCACGCGAGCACCGGTGGGAAGAGGAGGCAGGGCAGATACTGAAGGACGCAATGGATCCAGGTAAAACAAAGCCGCCGGTGGCTCTCTTCTGATTCTTTAGTTAACCACAACTGGCTCAGTCGGCAGGAGTGACGGCAATGGAGGGGTAGAGAGATCTCCAATGAGAGATAATATATTGCCTCGTTGGGGCTGTAGGGGAGAGCAAGGTGTCTTCAGGCAAATTTAACCGCTACTTGCCTCCTCTCATGCAACCTCTTTAGGAGAGGAGTGGTAACTAATAGGTGCAAGCTCTTAGAGGCAGTGAAGCCGGCAGCAGTAACAACTAGCCGGAGTATAGGTCCTTTTCAGCTGACCTTATTCGTCAGCACAGTGGGTTGAAGTTCCACTGTTTGTGATCCCAGAGGTGATGATCAAAACTGTCCAAGTAGCAACCCCAGGAGTTGGGGAGGCGTGAAAACCCACCGCCAGCAGCTATGGACTGAGTAGAGAGCTCAGCAGCACGAGCTGTGCTCCACCTCCACCGGGAACCCAGACCAGAGCATGCAATTTTAAGCAACTTTCTAATTTACTCCTATTATCAATTTTTCTTCGTTCTCTTTGCTATCTTTATTTGAAAAAGAAGGCATTTAAGCTAAGGAGCCAGACAATTTTTGGTTTAGGACACTGGACAGCACTTGTTTAATGGTGGGTGCATTTAGCCACCAATCAGCACGCACAACCCCAGGTTGTGAACCAAAATGGGCCGGCTTCTAAACTTCCATTCTTGCTTTTCAAATAAAGATAGCAAGAGTATAAAAAAATGATAATAGGAGTAATTAGAAAGTTGCTTAAAATTGCACGCTCTACCTGAATCATGAAAGAAATTTTTTTTTATTCAGTGTCCCATTAAGGGGACATGAAGCCCAACATTTTTTAATTCTGTTTCAGAGATAGAATAACATTTTAAAATAGTTTCCAATTTACTTCTGTTATCAAATTAGCTTCATTCTTCTTTGTTGCAGAGATATCTAGATAGGTAGCGTGCACATGTCTGAAGAACTGCATAACAGGAAATAGCGCTGCCATCTAGTGCTTTTGCTAAAGTATAGTATTGTTGCAAAACTGCTGCCATATAGTACTGCAGACACATGCACACTCCTGAACCTACCTTCCTACTTTTCAACAAAGGATAAGAAGAAACTGAAGAACATTTGTTGATAGAAGTAAATTGGAAAGTCATGCTCTGTCTGAATCATGAAAGAAAAATGTAGGGCTAGATTAAAAGTGGAGAGCTAAATTATTGCATGTGGCTGGTATTGCTATCGCGAGGTTAATTGAATTAATGTGCAGTGTAGTGTATTTTATTAAAAAATAAAATAGCAGCATCTTTATTGTTTAATAAAATGACTGCACTAGGCAGTATTTTGGAGGTAAAATTGGTGGGAATGGGGTGTTAGAAAAAAAACGGTGCAGAAAAGTGCATTTGCATTGTGGTCTATGGGATCTGTGTGTTCCCAGAAAATATATATGCATATGCTTATATACATACATATTTATGTGTTAATGTGTGTCATACCATACACATATTAACACATAAATATATATATAATCATATACATTTATATTTATATTTGCTGCCATCACTTCGCTACTTATCCCATCCCTGTTCTAGGTTCTGATGCTGTCTCTGACGCATCAGAACGAGTTTCCTATTGGAGCCTATGGAAGATCACAATGCTTCCCAGCAATGCGAACAGGAGCTCACGCTCGCATTGCTGACAACTTGTAACACCAGTGCACATTAGCATGTGCTGGTATTACACAGTGGAGCACAAATATCATGAAAGCAATATTTGGCGCTCCACTTGTAATCTGGCCCTTAGCGTTTCATGTACCTTTAAGTACACAATATATGCTGAGAGGTTGGACTCTGCTTCTCTTATGTTACAAAGGTATATCTCAGACATCAATAAGTTATCCTATTATATAAAAGGGCCAAGTGCATTTGTCCGAAGCTGTCATGAGCAGGAGAGACAGCACGAGGACAAACACACCTGTCCTTTGAGTCCTACTCCCTAGCTGATCTCATCTGCGGCAGAAGTGGGCGTGACCGGGCGCGTGGAACCGATGTTAAGGGCACGTGGGCCATGCGTGAATGACCATAAAGGGGCGTGGCTGGACATGAAGAGGGCATGACCGGGCAATGGGCGTGAGATAAAGAGGGTAGACTGAGAGACAGAGAGGAGGGGAGAGAGAGGAGGGGAGAGAGAGGAGAGAGAGAGGAGAGGGGGGGGGAGGGGAGATAGGAGAGGGGGGAGAGAGAGGAGAGGGGGAAGAGAGAGAGGAGAGGGGGAGAGAGAGAGAGGAGGGGGAGAGAGAGGGGGGTTAGAGAGAGAGGAGGGGAGAGCGGAGGGGAAGAGAGCGCAAAAGAGATGGGGGAGAGAGAGAGAGAGAGAGCAAAAGAGAGGGGGGTAAAGAGAGAGAGCAAAAGAGGGGGGGAGAGAGGAGCACAAAAGAGAGGGGTAGAGAGAGAGCAAAAGAGAGGGGGAGAGAGCGCAAAAGAGAGGGGGAGAGAGAGGAGGGGGAGAGAGAGAGGAGAGGGGGAGAGAGAGGAGGGGAGAGAGAGAGGCGAGGGGGTAGAGAGAGGGGGGGGAGAGAGAGAGAGAGAGAGAGGAGGGGGGAGATAGAGAGGAAGGGGGGGAGAGAGAGAGGAGGGGGGGAGAGAGAGAGGAGGGGGGGGAGAGGAGAGAGGAGGGGGAGGAGATAGAGGAGGAGGGGGGAGAGAGAGAGAGGGAGGGGGGGGGGGAGAGAGATAGAGGAGGGGGAGATAGAGAGGAGGCGGGGAAAGAGAGAGAGGAGGGGGGAAGAGAGAGAGGAGGGGGAGAGAGAGTGGAGGGGGAGGGAGAGAGAGAGAGAGAGGAGGGGGGAAAGAGAGAGAGGAGGGGGGGAGAAGGGGGAGGGAGAGAGAGAGGAGGGGAGGAGAGAAGAGGGGAGGGAGAGAGAGGGGGGAGAAAGGGGGGGGGAGAGCTCAAAAGAGAGTGGGAGAGAGAGCGCAAAAGAGATGGGGGAGAGAGAGGAGGGGGGAGAGAGAGAGCTCAAAAGAGGGGGAGAGAGAGCGCAAAGAGATGGGGGAGAGAGAGAGCTCAAAAGAGATGGGGAGGAGAGAGCGCAAAAGAGATTAAGGAGAGAGCAAAAGAGGGGGGGAGAGAGTGCGAGAGAGAGGGAGGAGAGAGCAGTGCAGAGGGGGAGAGAGAGAGCAAAAGAGAGGGGAGAGAGCGCGCAAAAGAGAGCGGGGGAGAGAGCCACAAAAGAGAGGGGGGGAGAGATTTCAAAAGAGAGGGGGAGAGAGAGAGAGCGCAAAAGAGAGGGGGGAGAGAGAGAGAGCAAAAGAGAGGGGGAGAGAGAGAGGAGAGGGGGAGAGGAAAAGCACAAAAGAGAGGGGGAGAGAGAGAGAGCAAAAGAGAGGGGTAGAGACCGAGCGCCAAGAGAGGGGGAGGGGGGGCACAAAGAGAGGGGGAGAGAGAGAGCGCAAAGAGAGGGGGAGAGAGAGAGCTCGCGAAAAGAAAGGGGGGGGGAGAGAGAGAGCTCAAAAGAGAGGGGGGAGAGAGAGAGCTCAAAAGAGAGGGGGGAGAGAGAGAGAAAAAGAGAGGGGGGGAGGAGAGAGAGAGCAACAAGAGAGGGGGGAGGGAGAGAGCACAAGGGGTGGGACCACTGTACTACAAAAAAATGGCCCGTGTGAACAGGCTTTAGGACTAGTTAATATATAATTTATTTCCTTCCTCATAACTCCCTGACCTGAAAGTAAGAGTAGGACCCAAACAACTGACAGGGCATTTCTCCCCTAGCACTGACCACCATGTGATGTGCTCTCTGTGTCAGGTGGATCGGGGGGGAAATTATAGATAACCATGTGATGTTCTGTCCCTGTGTCAGGTGATCACGCTTGTTTTATTCAACGGGACCATGGGAGGTTACCAAGTTTGGTGCTGGCAGCCATCTGGCCCTAAAGCACCATATTGCATGTGCCCACAAAACTAAGTTCATCAAATTCTTTTAATTTCTTTAATTGCACCACAATCGATTTCTTATTACTTTTTTTTGTCTTCAGTCATTGGTTCACCAGATTTCTTCAGCTAGCTTACAGTGGTGCTTTGCTTGTTATGGACGCTGACTTTACACTTTATCTATGTGTTTATCCATTTGCAGAGGTTATACACATAGTTTATGAAAGGATACAAAAATTAGAGCATTTTCTTTTTGCACTTTTATGTTTCCTATAATTCTGCATATACTGGCCATTTATAAATGTGTTATCTTGCTTGCTATTAAGATAACCACTCTCTAACTAACTGGCTTACCTCCTTGATAAATGCCTGATGCTGATAAGGTGAGCCTGCAAGTCAAATATTTAAAGATACATTATTAACCCGCTTTACTACCGGGAATATTTTTTTTTTTTTCTAAACACCCAAAATACTGGAGAATTTATGTTATCACTCTATTTAAACAGAAATATATTTTTAAACTAGATAAACATACAGTATATGTGTGTTTATAAAACACTCACCGAGCCACTTTATTAGGTACACCTGTTCATTTATTTATTATTATCTTATTTGTTTAGTGCCGCAAAATTCCATTGCCTGGGTACAATGATAGGGGTATACAATGATAATGATTTGGATAAAATACAAAACATACAAACTAAAACAAATCTAATACAGGAGGAAGAGAGCGCTACTCCGGAGAGCTTACAATCTACAGGTTTAGGGTGCAGAGACAAAAAGGTAAGGGGGGTTAGCTTGCCACATGGGTTGTAGTTGCAACAGTCAGGCCAGTTAATTTATTAGTTTGGATGAAGGGATGGAGGAGAGATGGTAAGCCTCCTCTGAACAGGTGAGTTTTCAATGAGCGTCTGAAGCTATACCAAGTTTGGTGACAGTCCTTATGGAGTGGGGTAGAGAGTTCTAGAGACAGGAGAAGCCTGTGAGAAGTCTTGGAGATGGTAGTCGGACGTAGAGATAACATGAGTGGAAGAGACATAGATCAGAGGTTGATCGAAGAGGACGGACGATGGGAAATATTTCAAGATAAGAGAGAAATATAGTTGGAGTTAGAGTGCTTTGTAAGTTAGGGTTAATACTTAAATTGTATTCTGGAGTGTATGAGGAGCCAGTGTAGAGACTGCAGAGTGGAGCAGCTGATGTAGATCGATGACTTACGTGATTAGTCTAGCAGAAGCATTCATAATAGATTGGAGGGAGGAGAGGCAGTGTTTTGGAAGGCCATTTAGAAGTAGATTGCAATAATCAATGCGTGAAAAAATGAGGGACTGAATTAGTATTTTTGTAGTTTTTTAGTAAGGAAGGGATGAATTCTGGAAATGTTGCGCAGGTGTGAACAGCAGGATTTGGTAAGCGTTGTATATGTGAGTTGAATGTGAGATCTGAGTGAAGTGTGATCCCAAGACAGCAGACCTGGGGTGAGGTGTGAGAATAGAGTTTCCAACCATTAGAGAAATGTCAGGTGTTGGATGTCTCGAAGAGGGGGGGAATAAGAAGCAGCTCAGTTTTGGACAGATTGAGTTAGAGGTATTGTGAAGACATCCAAGAGGAAATTGCAGAGAGATATCAGGAGAGGAAAGATAGATTTGGGTATCATCAGCATATAAGTGGTACTTGAATCCAAAGGAGGCTATAAGTTTTCCAAGGGAGGATGTATGGAGAGAAAAAAGCAAGGTAGGAAGATCTTCAGGGGCTTAGTGTTAGGTTTATTTAAGGGGGGTTTGGGTTAGATTAGGGGTATGTGGGTGGTGGGTTGTAATGTTGGGGGGGGGGGTAATGTATTTATTCTTTTACAGGCAAAAGAGCTGAAATTATTTGGGCATGCCCCGCAAAGGGCCCAGTTCAGGGCTGGTAAGGTAAAAGAGCTTGTAACTTTTTTAATTTAGAATAGGGTAGGGAATTTTTTATTTTGGGGGGCTTTGTTATTTTATTAGGGGGCTTAGAGTAGGTGTAATTAGTTTAAAATTGTTGTAATATTTTTCTTATGTTTGTAAATATTTTTTTATTTTTTGTAACTTAGTTCTTTTTTATTTTTGGTACTTTAGCTAGTTTATTTAATTGTATTTATTTGTAGGAATTGTGTTTAATTAATTTATTGATAGTGTAGTGTTAGGTTAATTGTAGGTAATTGTAGGTAGTTTATTTAATTTTTTTATTGATAGGGTAGTGTTAGGTTTAATTATATCTTAGGTTAGGATTTATTTTACAGGTAAATTTGTTATTATTTTAACTAGGTAACTATTAAATAGTTCTTAACTATTTAATAGCTATTGTACCTGGTTAAAATAATTACAAGTTGCCTGTAAAATAAATATTAATCCTAAAATAGCTACAATGTAATTATAATTTATATTGTAGCTATATTAGGATTTATTTTACAGGTAAGTATTTAGCTTTAAATAGGAATCATTTATTTAATAAGAGTTAATTAATTTCGTTAGATGTAAATTATATTTAAGTTAGGGGGGTGTTAGGGTTAGGGTTAGACTTAGCGTTAGGGGTTAATACATTTATTAGAATAGCGGTGAGCTCCGATCGGAAGATTAGGGGTTAATTATTGAAGGTAGGTGTCGGCGATGTTAGGGAGGGCAGATTAGGGGTTAATACTATTTATGATAGGGTTAGTGAAGCGGATTAGGGGTTAATAACTTTATTATAGTAGCGCTCAGGTCCGCTCGGCAGATTAGGAGTTAATAAGTGTAGGTAGGTGGCGGCGATGTTGGGAGCGGCAGATTAGGGGTTAATAAATATAATATAGGGGTCGGCGATTGTTAGGGCAGCAGATTAGGGGTACATAGGGATAACGTAGGTTGCGGCGGTTTACGGAGCGGCAGATTAGGGGTTAAAAAAAATATGCAGGGGTCAGCGATAGCGGGAGCAGCAGATTAGGGGTTAATAAGTGTAAGATTAGGGGTGTTTAGACTCGGGGTTCATGTTAGGGTGTTAGGTGCAGACTTAGAAACTGTTTCCCCATAGGAAACAATGGGGCTGCGTTAGGAGCCGAACGCTGCTTTTTTGCAGGTGTTAGGTTTTTTTTCAGCTCAAACAGCCCCATTGTTTCCTATGGGAGAATCGTGCACGAGCACGTTTTTGAGGCCGGCCGCGTCCGTAAGCAACTCTGGTATCGAGAGTTGCATTTGCGGTAAAAATGCTCTACGCTCCTTTTTTGGAGCCTAACGCAGCATTTGTTTGAACTCTCGATACCAGAGTTAAATTTATGGTGCGGCCAGAAAAAAGCCCGCGGAGCGTTAACAGCCCTTTTACCGCCAAACTCCAAATCTAGGCCTCAGTGTATTAAGGCATCTACACGTGGTGAAGATGACTTGCTGAAGTTCAAACTGAGCATCAGAATGGGGAAGAAAGGGGATTTAAGTAACTTTGAACACTGGATGGTTGCTGGTGCCAGACAGGCTTGTCTGAGTATTTCAAAAACTGCTGATCTACTGGGATTTTCACACACAACCATCTCTAGGGTTTACATATTCCGAAAAAGAGAAAATATCTAGTGAGTGGCAGTTGTATGGTCAAAAATGCCTGGTTGATGTCAGAGGTCAGAGGAGAATAGGCAGACTGGTTTGAGAGGATAGCAAGGCAACAGTAACTCAAATAACCACTTGTTACAACCAAGGTATGCAGAATAACATATCTGAACGCAGAACATGTCGAACCTTGAAGCAGATGGGCTAAAGCAGCAGAAGACCACACTGGGTGCCACTAGTGATGTCGCGAACCTAAAAATTTGGGTTCACGAACGGCGAACGCAAATTTCTGCAAAAGTTTGCGAACCGGGTGAACCTCCATTGACTTCAATGGGCAGGTGAATTTTAAAACCCACAGGGACTCTTTCTGGCCACAATAGTGATGGGAAAGTTGTTTCAAGGGGACTAACACCTGGACTGTGGCGTGCCGGAGGGGGATCCATGGCAAAACTCCCATGGAAAATTACATAGTTGATGCAGAGTCTGGTTTTAATCCATAAAGGGCATAAATCACCTAACATTCCTAAATTGTTTGGAATAACATGCTTTAAAACATCAGGTATGATGTTGTATCGATCAGGTAGTGTAAGGGTTATGCCCGCTTCACAGTGACAGACCAAACTCCCGCAGCGGGTACAACATCATCATCATCACACCGTACGTCCATGTGTGTAATGCTGCCTGACTGAGACATATCCCTGTTATCTACATCCTCTGGCAATAATGGTTGCGCATCACTCATTTCTTCCAACTGATGTGTAAATAACTCCTCTGACAAATCAAGTGAAGTTGCTGTGGTGCTAGTGTTGGTGGTGGTGGCAGGCGGGTTAGTGGTAACTTGAGAGGTGCCCGAAGCTAAGCTGGAGGAGGATGGTGCGTCAAGGTTCCGAGCGGAAGCTGTAGAAGATTGGGTGTCCTGTGTTAGCCAGTCAACTATGTCCTCGGAACTTTTCGAGTTCAGGGTACGTGGCCTCTGAACACTGGGCATTATTCTAGGGCCAAAGGGAATCACAGCACCACGATGGCCCCTGCGGGGTGGCGTGCCTCCGTCTGTCTTTTTTTTTTCCATTTGAGGTACTATGCGTGCAAGCTACTGTGACAACAGATATGAGTGGCACTGTGCACTGGCAGAAGTTGGCAGAGTAGACGCTGTAGGCCTGACACACATGCTTGCAGACAACTAACTGCTATTCAATCTATTACAGTCAAAATTGTATTATTTTTTTTAATGTACACTACTGTTACACCAGATATGAGTTGCACTGGTGTGACACTGTGCCCTGACAGGCCCTGAAAAATCTGTTACACAATACACATCTACAACCACCAAAAAACAACCATGCTAAATAGTTTCTAAATTTTGTCCTGAGTTTAGAAATACCCAATGTTAACATGATCTTTGCTTTTTTTGCAAGTTATAGGGAAATAAATACAAGAAGCACTTTGCTATTTCAAAACCACTTTTTTTCAAAATGAGCGCTAGTTACATTGGAACCCTGATATCTGTCAGGAATACCTGAATATCCCTTGACATGTATATATTTTTTTTTAGAAGACATCCCAAAGTATTGATCTAGGCCCATTTTGGTATATTTCATGCCACCATTTCACCGCCAAATGCGATCAAATAAAAAAAAAGTTGTTCACTTTTTCACAAACTTTAGGTTTCTCACAGAAATTATTTACAAACAACTTATGCAATTATGGCATAAATGGTTGTAAATGCTTCTCTGGGATCTCCTTTGTTCAGAAATAGCAGACATATTTGACTTTGGCGTTGCTTTCTGGTAATTAGAAGGCCGATAAATGCTGCTGCGCATCACACGTGTATTATGGTTAGCAGTGAAGGGGTTAATTAGGTAGTTTGTAGGGAGCTTGCAGGGTTAATTTTAGCTTTAGTGTAGAGATCAGCCTCCCACCTGACACATCAGACCCCCTGATCCCTCCCAAACAGCTCCCTTCCCTCCCCCACCCCACAATTGTCTCCGCCATCTTAAAGGGACAGTCTAGGCCAAAATAAACTTTCATGATTCAGATAGAGCATGTAATTTTAAACAATTTTACAATTTACTTTTATCACCAATTTTGCTTTGTTCTCTTGGTATTCTTAATTGAAAGCTTAACCTAGGAGGTTCATATGCTAATTTCTTAGACCTTGAAGCCTACCTCTTTCAGATTGCATTTTAACAGTTTTTCACCACTAGTGGGTGTTAGTTCACATATTTCATATAGATAACACTGTGCTCGTGCACGTGAAGTAATCTGGGAGCAGGCACTGATTGGCTAGACTGCAAGTCTGTCAAAAGAACTGAAAAAAGGGGCAGTTTGCAGAGGCTTAGATACAAGATAATCACAGAGGTTAAAAGTATATTATTATAACTATGTTGGTTATGCAAAACTGGGAAATGGGTAATAAAGGGATTATCTATCTTTTAAAGCAATACAAATTCTGGTGTAGACTGTCCCTTTAAGTACTGGCAGAAAGTCTGCCAATACTAAAATAAAAGGTTTTTAATTTTTTTTTTAGCATATTTACATATGCTGTGGTGTAGCATCCCCCCTTAGCCCCCAACCTCCCAGATCCCCCCAAAACAGCTCTCTAACCCTCCCATCTGCCTTATTGGCGGCCATCTTGGGTACTGGCAGCTGTCTGCCAGTACCCAGTTTGCCAAAAAAAGTAGTTTTTTTCTGTTTTTATTATTTTTTTTAGTGTAGCTTCCCCCCCCCCCAACAGACCAACCCCCACCACCTGCCTGATCTTTTTTGTTTTTAATTTTTATTCCTATTTTTTAAAAATTTTACACCAACTTTTTCTGTAGTGTAGCGGTTCCCACCCACTCCTTCCCCATGCACGCCCCCGGACATCCCCGCCCACGATCTCGCCCCCCTCCACTGACTGCTATTATTTCACAGTCAAATTTCTAGTTTTTTTTTTAACCCCTTAAGGACCAAGGCCATTTTTCAATTTCTTTCCCTTAAGGACCAGGGCTATTTTTACATTTCTGCGGTGTTTGTGTTTAGCTGTAATTTTCCTCTTACTCATTTACTGTACCCACACATATTATATACCGTTTCTCTCGCCACTAAATGGACTTTCTAAAGATATCATTATTTTCATCATATCTTATAATTTATTATTAAAAATATTATAAAATATGAGTAAAAAATGGAAAAAAACACACTTTTTCTAACTTTGACCCCCAAAATCTGTTACACATCTACAACCACCAAAAAACAACCATGCTAAATAGTTTCTAAATTTTGTCCTGAG
Organism: Bombina bombina; assembly: GCF_027579735.1. Taxonomy (NCBI): domain Eukaryota; kingdom Metazoa; phylum Chordata; class Amphibia; order Anura; family Bombinatoridae; genus Bombina; species Bombina bombina. Next base: position 209,888,946 of record NC_069502.1, read on the forward strand.
TTTAGAAATACCCAATGTTAACATGTTCTTTGCTTTTTTTGCAAGTTATAGGGAAATAACTACAAGAAGCACTTTGCTATTTCAAAACCACTTTTTTTCAAAATGAGCGCTAGTTACATTGGAACCCTGATATCTGTCAGGAATACCTGAATATCCCTTGACATGTATATATATATATTTTTTAGAAGACATCCCAAAGTATTGATCTAGGCCCATTTTGGTATATTTCATGCCACCATTTCACCGCCAAATGCGATAAAAAAAAAAAGTTTTCACAATTTTAGGTTTCTCACTGAAATCATTTACAAACAGCTTGTGCAATTATGGCACAAATGGTTGTAAATGCTTCTCTGGGATCCCCTTTGTTCAGAAATAGCAGACATATATGACTTTGGTGTTGCTTTCTGGTAATTAGAAGGCCACTAAAAACTGCTGCGCATCACACGTGTATTATGGCTAGCAGTGAAGGGGTTAATTAGGTAGATTGTAGGGAGCTTGCAGGGTTAATTTTAGCTTTAGTGTAGAGATCAGCCTCCCATCTGACACATCAGACCCCAACCTCCCTGATCCCCCCCAAAACAGCTCTCTAACCCTCCCCATCTGCCTTATTGGCAGCCACCTTGGGTACTGGCAGCTGTCTGCTATTATTTCACAGTCAAAAAAGTGTTTTTTTTTTTTTTTAAATCTACACTACTGTTACACCAGATATGAGTGGTAGCACTGGGCAAGTGGGCACAGTATACCCTGTGAGCCTGACACACACTCTGACAGGCAGGCAACTGCAATTAGATTACACAGGGGGAAAAAAAAAAAGCAGACTGATGTTCTAGCCCTAAAAAGGGCTTTTTGGGGTGCTGTCCTTACAGCAGAGATCAGATGAGTCCTTCAGGACTGTAGTGGACACTGAATACACTAGCCTAGCTATCAATTTCCTTATTAAATCAGCAGCAGCTACACTGTCCCTCCTCTCACTAAGAATGCAGCTTCCAAATGAATCTAAAATGGATGCTGTGCAGGAGGTGGGAGGGTCTGGGAGGGAGTGTCTGCCGCTGATTGGCTGTAATGTGTCTGCTGACTGTGAGGTAAAGGGTCAAAGTTTACTCAATGATGAAGAATAGGGGGCGGATCGAACATTGCATATGTTCGCCCACCACGGCGAACGTGAACATGCTATGTTCACCGGGAACTATTCGCCGGCGAACTATTCACGACATCACTAGGTGCCACTCCTGTCAGCTACGAACATGAAACTGAGGCTACAATTCGCACAGGCTCACCAAAATTGGACAATAGAAGATTGGAAAAATTTTGCCTGGTCTGATGAGTCTCGATTTCAGCTGCGACATCACATGTAGATGGTAGGGTCAGAATTTGGCGTAAACAACATGAAAACATGGATTTATCCTGCCTTGTATCAACGGTTCAGGCTGGTGATGGTGGTTTAATGGTGTGGGGCATAATTTATTGGCATGCATTGGGCCCCTTAGTACCAATTGAGCATCATTTAAACACCACAGAGTATTGTTGCTGACTATGTCCACCTCTTTATGACTATAGTGTACCCATCTTCTAATGGCTACTTCCAGCAGGATAATGCACCATATCACAAAGCTCAAATCATCTCAAATTGGTTTCTTGAACATGACACTCAGTTCGCTGTAATGACCTCCACAGTCATCAGATCTCAATCCAATACAGCACCTTTGGGATGTGGTGGAATGGGAGATTCACATTATGGATGTACACCCGACAAATCTGCAGCAACTGCATGATGCTATAATTTCAATATGGACCAAAATATTGGAGGAATGTTTCCAACACCTTGTTGAATTTATGCCATGAAGAATTAAGGCAGTTCTGAAATCAAAAGGGGGTCCAACCCGGTACTAGCAAGGTGTATCTAATAAATTGGCCGGTGAGTGTTAAATATAAACTTTGGGTATCTCACAGTATAGTGTGGTGGCCATTTCTTATGACATCATCAAACATGCAAACAAGTGCACTCTAGTTTCATGCAAAGCAAAAGGCACACAAGCTCCATGCAAAGTAAAAGCAATAACTAAAACAGTCACAACTTTAACTAAAAGCATTTTTGCTAATGCTTTTGCATTGCAAAAATGGTTTCGTTTAAAAAATGAAACTCACTTAAAGGTTCATGATTCAGAGAGAGCATGTGATTATAAATACCTTTACAATTTACTTCTATTTTCAAATTTGCTTTGTTCCCTTGGTATTCTTTGTTGAAAAGTAAACCTAGGTAGGCTGATAGAAGCTTAGCAATTTATAGCACTAGTGTTTGTAACTTTGTATAGCATTGCTATAAACAATGTTGCAAACCCTCTTGCTAGAAAGCCTTAAAGGGACAGCCTAGTCAAAATTAAACTTTCATGATTCAGATAGGGCATGTAATTTTAAGCAATTTTCCCATATACTTTTATCATCAAATTTGCTTTGGTCTCTTGGTATTCTTTGTTGAAAACTAAACCTAGGTAGGCTCATATGCTAATTTCTTAGCCCTTGAAGGCTGCCTCTGTTCTAAGTACATTTGTAAACAATTTTCACAGCTAGACAACACTAGTTTATGTGTGCCATATAGATGACTTTGTGCTCACTCCTGTGGATTTACCTAGGAGTCAGCACTGATTGCCTAAAATGCAAGTCTGTCAAAAGAACTGAAATAAGAAGGCAGTCTGCAGAGGCTTAGATACAAGGTAATCACAGTGGTAAAACGTATATTAATGTAACCGTGTTGGTTTTGCAAAACTGGAAAATGGGTAATAAAGGGATTATCTATCTTTTTAAACAATAATAATTCTGGAGTAGACTGTCCCTTTAAGACACATGCATGCTCTTGAGATTACCTAGGATTACTCTTTAACAAAGGATACCAAGAGAACTAAGAAAAATTGATAATAGAAGTAAATTGGAAAGTAGTTTAAAATTAAATGCTCTATCCATTCCATTTAAGTTAAATTTTCACATTACTGTGCATTTAAGTTTTGCGATTTATGGATTTAAGTTTTGCGATTTATGGTCCTTATAGGGACATTAAACACTTTCACATAAATTACGAGTTTTTTGAGTTGCGGCTTTAAACGCTGAAAAAATGGCAATTTCAGCATAAAAGTAGTAATGCCGCTATTGGGAGTTGCGTTGGTATAGCTATACCACAAGCATTTTAGCCTGTAATGCAACGTTAATCCCGCACTAAAAAAAATGACGTTTTTGCATGGGATTTCCATAGCGCTGGTATTACAGGTTGTGCGGTGAGGTTAAAATGCTTGCGTTACAGCCTATACCGACACAATCCATACCGCCATCTGAGAGCAGTAGTTATGGATTTTGTGTAACAAAATTTTTCACAAAAGTCATAACTAAAGTGTTACAAAGTACTCTAACACCCATAAACTACTTATTAACCCTTAATCCGCTGCCCACCCACATTGCGACTATTAAATAAATGTATTAACCCCTAATCTGCCACCCCCGATATCGCTGACACTATAATAAAGCTATTAATCCCTAATCCGCCACTCCCCGACATCGCCGACACTATAATAAAGTTATTAACCCCTAAACCTCCGGCCTCCCACATCTCCGCAACTAAATAAACCTATTAACCCCTAAAACGCTGGCTCCCCACATCGCAAAACACTAAGTTAACCTATTAACCCCTAAACCTAACACCCCCTAGCTTTAAATTTAAATTACAATATAACTCTATTTAAATAAATAAAAACTTACCTGTGAAATAAAAATAAACCTACCATTAAAATATAAATTAACCTAATATAACTAATCTAATAAAATAAAAAATACTACCAATTAAAATATCTAAATTACAAATTTAAAAACAACCTAAGACTGAGAAAAATATAAAAAAATCTAAAATTACAACTAAAAAAAAAACAGTTTACCAAAAATAATTAACACTTAAATCCCGAAAAATAAAAAACACTACGATTACAAAAAATAAACAAAATTATCAAAATAAAACCCAATTACACCTAATCTAATAGCCCTATAAAAATAAAAAAGCCCCCTCAAAATAAAAACACCCCCTAACCTACAATAAACTATCAATAGCCCTTAGAAGGGCCTTTTGTAGGTCATTGCCCTAAGTTAACCAGCTTTTTTACCTGTAGAAAAATACAATGTCCACCCAACAGTAAAACCCACCACCCAACCAACCCTCCAAAATAAAAAACCTAACTCTAAAAAAAAAACCTAAGCTACCCATTGCCCCTAAAGGGGCATTTGTAGGAGCATTTCCCCTAGGGCATGCAGCTCTTTTTCATTGCCCTTAAAAGGTAATTTAGCTCTTTTTCAAAGCCCTAATCTAAAAAAAATAAAAATAAAAAAAGGATGGCTCTGCGTCGCTGGGATGAATATAGAAGACGCCCCCGGGATGGATGAAGACCTTGCCACCTGGATGAAGACCTCGCCGTCTGGATGGAGATGGATGTCCTGACTTCAGAAACCGTGAGTATATCTTTTGGGGTTAGTGTTAGTTTTTTTTGGGGGTGGGGTTTTTTTTAGATTAGGGTTTTGAAAAAGAGGTAAATGCCCTTTTAAGGACAATTAAAAAGAGATAAATGCCCTTTTAAGGTCAATGGCCCTACAAATGCCCATTTAGGGGCAATGGGTAGCTTAGGTTTTTTTTTAGAGATAGGTTTTTTATTTTTGGGGGTTGGTTGGGTGGTGGGTTTTATGGTTGGGGGGGCTTTGGGTTTTTTTTACAGGTAAAAGAGCTGATTTCTTTAGAGCAATGCCCTATAAAAGGCCATTTTAAGGGCTATTGGTAGTTTATTGTAGGTTAGGCGGTGTTTTTATTTTGGGAGGGCTTTTTTATTTTTATAGGGCTATTAGATAAGGTGTAATTGTTTTTATTTTTGATCATTTTATTTATTTTTTGTGTTTTTCGTGTTTATTATTTTTGGTAAATTTACGGCCAGATTACGAGTTTTGCGTTATCAGCTGTGCGGTGCTAAAGTGCAGTTTTTTTCACTGCTCACTTACCTACAGCGCTGGTATTGCAGGTTTTTACAAACCCGGCGTTAAAAGGCAAGAAGTGAGTGTAGAGCAAAATTGTGCTCCACACCGCACTCCAATACCAGCGCTGCTTAAGTGAGCGGTGAGCTGGTTTTACGTGCTCGTGCACGATTTCCCCATGGACATCAATGGGGAGAGCCGGCTGAGAAAAAGTCTAACACCTGGCAAAAAGCAGCGTAAAACTCAGTAACGCAGCCCCATTGATTCCTATGGGGAAACACATTTTATGTTCACACCTAACACCCTAACATGAACCCGAGTCTAAACACCCCTAATCTTACACTTATTAACCCCTAATCTGCCGCTCCCAACATCGCCAACACCTGCATTATACAGGGAGTGCAGAATTATTAGGCAAGTTGTATTTTTGAGGATTAATTTTATTATTGAACAGCAACCATGTTCTCAATGAACCCAAAAAACTCATTAATATCAAAGCTGAATAGTTTTGGAAGTAGTTTTTAGTTATAGCTATTTTAGGGGGATATCTGTGTGTGCAGGTGACTATTACTGTGCATAATTATTAGGCAACTTAACAAAAAACAAATATATACCCATTTCAATTATTTATTTTTACCAGTGAAACCAAGATAACATCTCAACATTCACAAATATACATTTCTGACATTCAAAAAAACAAAACAAAAACAAATCAGTGACCAATATAGCCACCTTTCTTTGCAAGGACACTCAAAAGCCTGCCATCCATGGATTCTGTAAGTGTTTTGATCTGTTCACCATCAACATTGCGTGCAGCAGCAACCACAGCCTCCCAGACACTGTTCAGAGAGGTTCAGAGAGGTGTACTGTTTTCCCTCCTTGTAAATCTCACATTTGATGATGGACCACAGGTTCTCAATGGGGTTCAGATCAGGTGAACAAGGAGGCCATGTCATTAGATTTTCTTCTTTTATACCCTTTCTTGCCAGCCACGCTGTGGAGTACTTGGACGCGTGTGATGGAGCATTGTCCTGCATGAAAATCATGTTTTTCTTGAAGGATGCAGACTTCTTCCTGTACCACTGCTTGAAGAAGGTGCCTTCCAGAAACTGGCAGTAGGACTGGGAGTTGAGCTTGACTCCATCCTCAACCCGAAAAGGCCCCACAAGCTCATCTTTGATGATACCAGCCCAAACCAGTACTCCACCTCCACCTTGCTGGCGTCTGAGTCGGACTGGAGCTCTCTGCCCTTTACCAATCCAGCCACGGGCCCATCCATCTGGCCCATCAAGACTCACTCTCATTTCATCAGTCCATAAAACCTTAGAAAAATCAGTCTTGAGATATTTCTTGGCCCAGTCTTGACGTTTCAGCTTGTGTGTCTTGTTCAGTGGTGGTCGTCTTTCAGCCTTTCTTACCTTGGCCATGTCTCTGAGTATTGCACACCTTGTGCTTTTGGGCACTCCAGTGATGTTGCAGCTCTGAAATATGGCCAAACTGGTGGCAAGTGGCATCTTGGCAGCTGCACGCTTGACTTTTCTCAGTTCATGGGCAGTTATTTTGCGCCTTGGTTTTTCCACACGCTTCTTGCGACCCTGTTGACTATTTTGAATGAAACGCTTGATTGTTCGATGATCACGCTTCAGAAGCTTTGCAATTTTAAGAGTGCTTGCACTATTTTTTAATAGTGCTTGCACTATTTTTGACTTTTCTGAGCCTGTCAAGTCCTTCTTTTGACCCATTGATGTCTTTAGACCACACCCCTTCTCATTACAGAGATGCACATCACCTAATATGCTTAATTGGTAGTAGGCTTTCGAGCCTATACAGCTTGGAGTAAGACAACATGCATAAAGAGGATGATGTGGTCAAAATACTAATTTGCCTAATAATTCTGCACTCCCTGTACTTATTAACCCCTAATCTGCTGCTCCGAACATCACTGCCACCTACATTATATTTATTAACCCCTAATCTGCCGCCCCCAATGTCGCCGCAACCTACCTACACTTATTAACCCTTAATCTGCAGCCCCCAACATCGCCGCCACTATTCTAAATTTATTAACCCCTAAACCTAACCCTAACCCTAACCCTAACACCCCTTTTTAATTAAATGTAATTAAATTTAATCTAAATCAAACCTACCATTAATAACTAAATTATTCCTATTTAAAACTAAATACTTACCTGTAAAATAAACCCTAAGCTAGCTACAATATAACTAATAGTTACATTGTAGCTAGCTTAGGGTTTATTTTTATTTTACAGGCAAGTTTGTATTTATTTTAACTAGGCAGAATAGTTATTAAATAGTTATTAACTATTTAATAACTACCTAGCTAAAATAAATACAAATTGACCTGTAAATAAAACCTAATCTATGTTACAATAACACCTAACACTACACTACAATTAAATTAATTCCCTACATTAAATACAATTAAATCAATTAAATTAAATTCGCTAAATCACAAAAAAACTCCCACTAAATTACAGAAAATAAAAAACAAATTACAAGATATTTTAACTAATTACACCTAATCTAATAGCCCTATCAAAATAAAAAAGCCCCCCCAAGATAAAAAACCCTAGTCTAAGCTAAACAATCAATAGCCCTTAAAAGGGCCTTTTGTGAGGCATTGCCCCAAAGAAATCAGCTCTTTTACCGGTAAAAAAGTTTTACAAACAACCCCCCAACAGTAAAACCCACCACCCACACAACCAACCCCCCAAATAAAAGCCTAACTAAAAATACCTAAGCTCCCCATTGCCCTGAAAAGGGCATTTGGATGGGCATTGCCCTTAAAAGGGCATTTAGCTCTATTGCTGCCCAAAACCCACACAACCAACCACCCAAACAAAATACTAACTAAAAAATCCTAAGCTCCCCATTGCCCTGAAAAGGGCATTTGGATGGGCATTGCCCTTAAAAGGGGAGTTAGCTCTTTTGCGGCCCAAAGCCCTAACCTAAAAAAAACCCCACCCAATACACCCTTAAAAAAATCCTAACAATAACCCCCCAAGATTCACTTACCGGAAGAAGTCTTCATCCAAGCAGCAAGATGTCCTCAATGAAACCGGCAGAAGTGGTCCTCCAGACAGGCAGAAGTGGTCCTCCAGAAGGGCAGAAGTCTTCATCCAGATGGCATCTTCTATCTTCATCCATCCAGCGCGGAGCGGGTCTATCTTCAAGACATCTGACGCGGAGCATCCTCTTCTTCCGATGGACTAACGACGAATGAAGGTTCCTTTAAATGATGTCATCCAAGAAGGCGTCCCTTAGATTGTGATTGGCTGTTAGAATTCTATCAGCCAATTGGAATTAAGGTATAAAAAATCCTATTGGCTGATTGGATCAGCCAATAGTATTGAACTAAATCCTATTGGTTGATCCAATCAGCCAATAGGATTTAGCTTGCATTCTATTAGCTGATTGGAACAGCCAATAGAATGTGAGATCAATCCTATTGGCTGATTGGATCAGCCAATAGGATTGTTTATACCTTAATTCCGATTGGCTGTGAATAAAGGTTCACTACCAGCGCTAGTGAACCTTCATTCGTCATTAGCCCGTCGGAAGAACAGGATGCTCCGCGTTAGATGTCTTGAAGATGGACCCGCTCCACGTCGGAAGGATGAAGATAGAAGATGCCATCTGGATGAAGACTTCTGCCCATCTGGAGGACCACTTCTGCCCTTCTGGAGGACCACTTCTGCCGTCTTCATTGAGGACATCTTGCCGCTTGGATGAAGACATCTCCCGGTAAGTGAATCTTCGGGGGTTAGTCTTAGGATTTTTGTAAGGGTGTATTGGGTGGGTTTAATTTTTAGGTTAGGGCTTTGGGCAGCAATAGAGCTAAATGCCCTTTTAAGGGCAATGCCCATCCAAATGCCCTTTTGGCAATGGGGAGCTTAGGTTTTTTTAGTTAGGCTTTTATTTGGGGTTGGTTGTGTTGGTGGTGGGTTTTACTGTTGGGAGGGTGTTTGTATTTTTTTTCACAGGCAAAAGAGCTGATTTCTTTGGGGCAATGCCCCGCAAAAGGCCCTTTTAAGGGCTATTGATAGTTTAGGCTAGGTTTTTTGTTTTTATTTTGGGGGGGCTTTTTTTATTTTGATAGGGCTATTAGATTAGGTGTAATTAGTTTAAATATCTTGTAATTTGTTTTTTATTTTCTGTAATTTAGTGGGGTTTTTTTGTGATTTAGCTAATTTAATTTAATTTATTTAATTGTATTTAATGTAGGGAATTGATTTAATTGTAATGTAGTGTTAGGTGTTATTGTAACATAGGTTAGGTTTTATTTTACAGGTCAATTTGTATTTATTTTAGCTAGGTAGTTAATTAATAGTTAATAACTATTTAATAACTATTCTACCTAGTTAAAATAAATACAAACTTGCCTGTAAAATAAAAATAAACCCTAAGCTAGATACAATGTAACTATTAGTTATATTGTAGCTAGCTTAGGGTTTATTTTATAGGTAAGTATTTAGTTTTAAATAGGAATAATTTAGTTAATGATAGTAATTTTATTTAGATTGATTTAAATTATATTTAAGTTAGGGTTAGACTTAGGTTTAAAGGGTTAATAAATTTAGAATAGTGGCAACGAAGTTGGGGACAACAGATTAGGGGTTAATAAATGTAGGTAGGTGGTGGCGATGTTGGGGCATCAGATTAGGGGTCAATAAATATAATGTAGGTAGGGGCGGCAGATTAGGGGTTAATAAGTATAATGTAGGTGCGGTGATGTTAGGGGTGGCAGATTAGGGGTTAATAATATTTAACTAGTGTTTGTGAGGCGGGAGTACGGCGGTTTTAGGGGTTAATATGTTTATTCTCGTGGCGGCAATGTCCGGAGCGGCAGATTAGGGGTTAAACATTTTATTATAGTGTTTGTGATGCGGGACGGCCTCGGTTTAGGGGTTAATAGTTAGTTTATGGGTGTTAGTGTTCTTTTTAGCACTTTAGTTATGAGTTTTATGCTACAGCTTTGTAGCGTAAAACTCATAACTACTGACTTTAAAATGCGTTAGGAATCTTGGAGGTAGAGTCTGTACCGCTCACTTTTTGGCCTCCCAGGATAAACTCGTAATACCAGCGCTATGGAAGTCCCATAGAAAAAAGGGTTTACAAACTTTACATAAGTCAGTTTGCGGTAAGGCCAAAAAAGTGTGCGGTGCCACTCGTAATACCAGCGGTAGTGAAAAAGCAGCATTAGGACCTGTTAAAACTCGTAATCTAGCCGTTAGATTTTTAAATTTTTCATAGGATTTGTTTTTTTTTAGTTGTAATTTAGATTTTTAAATTTTTTTCTTAGTGTTAGTTTTTTTAAATTTTTTTAATTTAATTTGTATTTTAATTGGTAGTATATTTTATTAGATTAGTTATGTTACATTAATTTGTAGTTTAATGTTAGGTTTATTTTTATTTCACAGGTAAGTTTTTATTTATTTAAATAGAGTTATATTGTAATTTTAATTTAAAATTAGGGGTGTGTTAGGTTTAGGGGTAATAGTTTAATTTAGTGTTTTGCGATGTGGGGTGCGGTGGTTTAGGGGTTAATAGGTTGATTTAGTGGCGGAGATCTGGGAGGCCAGAGGTTTAGGAGTTAAAGGGACAGTCAACACCAGAATTTTGTTGTTTAAAAATAAAGATCTTTTTACCCATTCCCCAGTTTTGCATAACCAACACAGTTATATTAATATACTTTTTACCTCTGTGATTACCTTGTATCTAAGCTTCTGCTGACTGCCCCCTTATTTAAGTTCTTTTGACAGACACGCAGTTTAGCCAATCAGTGCTCAGTCCTAGGTCACTTTACGTGCATGAGCTCAATGTTATCTATATGAAACATGTGAACTAATGCCCTCTAGTGGTCAAAATGTATTCAGATTAGAGGCAGTCTTCAAGGTCTAAGAAATTAGCATATGAACCTCCTAGTTTTAGCTTTCAACTAAGAATACCAAGAGAACAAAGCAAAATTGGTGGTAAAAGTAAATTGGGAAGTTGTTTAAAATTGCATGCCCTATTTAAAACATGAAAGTTTTTTTTGGACTTGACTGTCCCTTTAATAACTTTATTTAGTGGTGGCAATGTCGGGGGCGGCAAATTAGGGGTTTATAACTTTATTTAGGGGCGGTGATGTCGGGGAAAGGCAAAATATGGGTTAATAACTTTTATTAGTGGGTGGTGATGTCGGGGAGCGGCGGAATAGGGGTTAATAACTTTTATTAGTGGGGGCGATGTCAGGAGCGGAATATTAGGGGTTATTATATTTATTTAGATGTTGGCGATGTCGGGTGCAGGGTGTGTTAAGACTTGGGGTTTATGTTAGGGTGTTTAACGTAACTTTTTTCCCCCATAGACATCAATGGGGTTGCGTTACAGAGATTTTTCATTAGTGTTAGTGTTAGTTTTTTTTCTGACATTCTCTCCCCATTGATCTATAGGGGAAAGCATGCATGAGCATGCAAAAAGTAGCCCTTGGATTTTGTGTGGTATGGAGCTAACACTACCATATCGCACGCACAAGGAGGCTTTTCAGAAACTCGTAATGGCAGCGCTATGGGGGTGAAATAACAACTTTGTTGCGTTCGTTTCGCACCCTGTTTAGCGCAAATTTTGTAATCTAGGTGTTTATTATTGTAATATAAAAAGCTAGATTACAAGTGGGTTTTCAAGATCATTTGCGTGCAGGTTAAAAATACATTATAAAGTACAGTTACACTCATAATAATACTGTCTTAGAAAAATTATTCAAAAACAACATTGCACACTAAAGAAATATGAGGTCTTAGGTGTTAGGAATAAAAGGCAGGTAAAGGGCTTTAACAAATATATGAGGTCTCAGGTGTTAGGAATAAAAGGCAGGTAAAGGGCTTTAACAAATATATGAGGTCTCAGGTGTTAGGAATAAAAGGCAGGTAAAGGGCTTTAACAAATATATGAGGTCTCAGGTGTTAGGAATAAAAGGCAGGTAAAGGGCTTTAACAAATAAATGAGGTCTCAGGTGTTAGGAATAAAAGGCAGGTAAAGGGCTTTAACAAATATATGAGGTCTCAAGTGTTAGGAATAAAAGGCAGGTAAAGGGCTTTAACACAGAGATACATGTACCTGTATATAAACATGTGTAAAGATGTATTTCTAAAACTTTAAAATAGCAACCATTGGCTAGATAACGGGTTGCGCACTAACTGTTTCATGCAAGCTATATCAGGTTTATCGCGGCTGGGAGCGTACATTGAAAGGAGCGTGAGTGTTACAAGTTGAAAGTAAATGTGAATGCGTGAGCGCAAGCGTGAATTACGCTCATCAGGGTAGCGCATCTTCAGAGCTCTCTTATCTGTTACACAAGACAAAAAAGTGGACAAAATATATTTAAAAGTACAGTTACAATCATAATAACACTGTCTGATAAAATTAATTAATAAAAAATATTGCACAAAAAAGTTATAAGATATGAGATCTCAGGTGTTACAAAAAAATGCAGGCAAAGCACTTTAACATTGAGATACATACATATACATGTCTAACTGTATATGCATGTATATATATATATATATATATATATATATATACACATGCATATCGATATATATGTATATATGTGTACATATGTATTTATTTGTGTATATATGTATTTACAGATATATATATAAACATATAACACATACGTACATATGAACACATACTGTATTATATAGAGATATATATAAGTGCATTGGAGCCCTTTGCAATTAAGTAGATAAAAACATGTATAACTATATTTATGCAATAATCATTTGTAATAAAGTGTTATAGTGTGTATTAACTGTAAATATTTCACATTCCAATGTTCTGCACATAGCAGAATATGATTGATGTATTTTTAAAGAGATATTTCTCTCTCTCTATATATATATATCTGTATATTTCTATACCTATATATAATCATATATTGTATATATAGAAATATTTAATTTTGAATAAATAGAACATATTCTGCTATGTGCAGAACATTGGAATGTGAAATATTCATATTTTCATGTCGAGTAAGCGCATATGAGAATATGAGTTCAGGTTAGCACACAAGTCTGGTGTTTTTTTCCACTTTTTTTTCTCCATTGACTTCTATGGGGAAAGAGGTCTAATTGCACTAGAACCTGTTTGCACGCTATGGGTTAGTGCAATCAAAATAACTTTTTACGTTCAACTCATAATACCAGCGCAACCCGACGCACAAGAAGATTACTACTAGCACAATTAGTGATATAGTGGAAGCGGTAAATACCTCGCCACTTGAAGTCTGCCCCAAAATGTTTAATAATGTGTAGTATCAAAAACTTTGACATTTGATATTATTATTTATTTTATCCCCTTTTCTTGTAATTTATCCCTGTGCTTTCTAATTCCCACTAGTTTCTATAAAGAAATGGGCACTGCGATGTTGAAATCTAGATTTCATTCTCTAATATCTTTTCTTAAGGACTATAAAAGACAGATGCAATCCTTGGTTCTCTAAAGCTTTTCGGTTTGGCATGATTATCTAAGAAGTTTCATCACAATTGCGAGATCCCGTAAAGAATTTTAGAAGACAAATATTAGCTTGAGAATGGTTTATGCCATTATGCAGTGTTCTGGGTGTGTTTGAGGGATACCTAAATAACATATAATGTATGATGTTGCTAGAAAAAAAAAATATTTTGATGATTTTTCTCTGTGCTGAAGAGTTGTTAATAATCATCCCAAAGTGAACAAACACAATATGGGTAGAATATATCAATGTTTAAGGTACTTTAAACCATGTTAAAGGGACATTAAAAACTTTGACATGGTAATATAAAATGATAAATCATTTATATATATAAAACAAACCTCTGCAATATACTTTTGTTATTGATTTTGTCCCCTTTTCTTGTAATTCCATTCTGAAATTTATGAGCTTTTCATTTCCTTTTAGAACTGGTAGTACAGATCACTCTAGTGAAATATTTATAACTGTCCCTAATTAGCCACAGCAGAGAAGGTAACCTAAGTTACAACATGGCAGCTCCCATGGTTTTTAGACACTAAGGGGCCTATTTATCAAAGCGTCAACTGACAATACGTTGGAATTCTGCATCGTAATTGTTGCAAGATTGATCCGCCATAGTTATCAAAGCATCAAGATCGGCAAATGTTGAAATGTGACATTAAAATATGATCCCGCGATCTCCAACACAGATCGATGCGAGTTGAAAACAGTGGAATTTGAGCGGAATCGTGTTCATTCACCCTCCTAATTGACACTATTTGAAGCTCTCACAAAGTTATCAAAAATTCTACAGTTGTGCTTGTGTCTTTTCCGACACAGCGTACCTAGTTTTCAATCCGCCACCCTTGAGGTCATGGATACCATAGAACTCAATAGGAGTCGGAAAACACAGAAAGCTTATGTTCGATGCTGCAAGAGAATGAAGTATATTACATAATAAAAGTAAATTAGAAACTTTTTAATGCCTTATAACTGCTTCGTGCAGTTACATTATTAAAAAATAAAGATGCTACTATTTCTATTTCTTTCCTAAGATATCGAGAGTCCACAACGTCATTCAATTACTAGTGGGAATATCACTCCTGGCCAGCAGGAGGAGGCAAAGTGCACCATAGCAAAGCTGTTAAGTGTCACTCCCCTACCCATAATCCCCAGTCATTCTCTTTGCCGCTGTCAATGGAGGAGGTGAAGTTTGGTGTCTGAACAAATGAATTCATTTTTTGGGTACTTTTCCCTGCAAGCAAGGGTTTGGGTTTAGCTGAGTCCACGTCAATCTCTTCAGTAGAGTAGTGGTGTCTTTTAAGCAGTTAGGAAGTTGTGAGGTAGTCCTTGCTTTCTTTCCTAACACATTGCTGCCCATGGTCAGAAATGGTTACTCCGTTCTTATTTTTTTCCTTTCATGCCTTGTGAGCTGTCTTCCTGCCAGACATCTAGACTGCAGGTAAGTGCTTTTGTCTTCTAGGTCTTGGAGACTTGCACTTCAGAAGAATATTTCATATGCAGTAGATAGGGACACTTTTAAAATCCTTTATACAGGATTCTCTTTGGCAGTGGGCAGGCACATTATGTATGTTGAGACTAGGGGGCATATTTATCAAAGCGTCAACTGAAAATACACTGGAATTCCACATCATTTGTCGAGAGAGTGATCCGCCGTAAATATCAAAGCGTCAAGATCGACAAATGTTGAAATTTGTGACATAATATACAATCCCGCGATCTCAATCTGACGCAGATCGATGCGAGTTGAAAACAGTGGTATTCAAGCGGAATTCTGTTCATTCGCCCTCCTACTCGACACTATTTAAACCTCTCACTAAGTTATCAAAAATTCTACATTTACGCTTGCGTCTTTTCCGACTCAGCATACCTAGTTTTCAATCCGCCACCCTTGAGATTGAGGATGCCATAGAACTCAATGGGAGTCTGAAAACACAGAAAGCTTATGTTCGATGCTGCAAGAATATGAAGTATATTACATAATAAAAGTAAATTGGAAACTTTATTACAATTGTATACCCTTTCTAAATCAAACAATATTATTGCTCCACATTTGGTGCACTAGTAGATATAGGGATACAAATGAGACATTACTACTAATGGATTATGCAACAACTTTGTATCTCATTACAAAGCAAGGGGACAATATTATTTCTACATATTTGGTGCAAAGTTTTGCCCCAAACTTGTTGCACTAATAGATATAGAGATAAAAATTAAATAAATACACAGCATAATATAGCTAACTTCCATTTTATTTTTTGTGAAAAATCTATGTGCACCATGTTTAAGCCATGTAATACAAGTCCCACTCTCCACTTCACGCCATATTTGACTCAACACTTTTCGCACCAATTATGATGCAAACTCCTAAATAACCCACACACTAGTGATTTTTTCCAGCACTTTTGATTGGAATATGCATAATCACATGATTTATGACATCAGCCAATCTGATTCACATTATAAACTATCACTAACTAATCAAATTTCTCGATACTTGTGTCATTGATCACTCATCAGAACTTGTAAGTGCCATTTGTTACATTGTGCATTATACTTTGAAAGTATGTATATGTGAAATTAGTATTAAAGATAAACATTGATGCTGACATTAGGACACACAGTGTAATATTTTAGACAAGGTTTTTAAAATTCAAATTGATGTTTGATTCAATAGAACCTTAAGCTGATAGCTCAAAGGGATAGCCCCCCTTTAAACTGTCATGATTCCGATACAGCAGAAATTAAAATCACCTCTTTACTGTCATGCTATTTTCAGTGTTTTTCTTCCTTCTCTTGAATTTCTTTTTCAGTAAGAAATGTCATCTTATATGCCAGCCCATTTTATAACACCTGTGAAGGAGTGGTTTTTAAAATAGATTGCAATCAGAAGGGTTTAGACAGGTGCAGAGAGAAACCTGGCACAGTTCTTAAAGGGACAGGAAACCACCAAATATTATACATGATTTGGATAGAACATACAATTTTAAACAACTTTCAAATTTACTTCTATTTTCAAATTTTCTTTATTCTCTTGTTATCTTTTGCTGAATGAACAGTATTGCACAACTGGCAGCTAGATTAACACATCTATGTAGCCAATCACAAGAGACAAATGTGTGCATTCACCAATTAGCAGCTAGCTCCCACTAGTGTAGGATATGTGCGTATTCTTTTCCAACAAGAGATACCAAGAAAACAAAGCACATTTGAAAATAGAAGTGAATTTTAAAGTGTTTTAAAATTACATGCTCTATCTGAATCATGCAACTTAAATTTGTACTTTCCTATCCCTTTAAAATATTCATTGATTGCAAATAAATGCATATGATACTCTGATTACATGTTATATTCACAATTATTCCTGCTCAGAAAAATAAAACATTTAAAATATATACATATAGTGGTATAAATAAACACAGAGATATGACAACATTGTTTAGAACAAAAAAAGGAACTTAGGGACATGTAAATATGTTTGCAAAAGATTTCTGACGTAACACACACACACACACATGTATACAGTGGGGCAAAAAAGTATTTAGTTAGCCTCCAATTGTGCAAGTTCTCCAACTTAAGAAGATGAGAGAGGCCTGTAATTTTCATCATAGGTATACCTCAACTATGAGAGACAAAATGTGGAAACAAATCCAGACAATTACATTGTCTGATTTGGAAAGAATTTATTTGCATATTATGGTGGAAAATAAGTATTTGGTCACCTACAAACAAGCAAGATTTCTGGCTCTCACAGACCTGTATCATCTTCTTTAAGAGGCTCCTCTGTCCTCCACTCATTACCTGTATTAATGGCACCTGTTTGAACTTGTTATCAGTATAAAAGACACCTGTCCACAACCTCAAGCAGTCACACTCCAAACTCCACTATGGTGAAGATCAAAGAGCTGTCGAAGGACACCAGAAACAAAATTGTAGACCTGCACCAGGCTGGGAAGACTGAATCTGCAATAGGCAAGCAGCTTGGTGTGAAGAAATCAACTGTGGGAGCAATAATTAGAAAATGGAAGACATACAAGACCACTGATAATCTCCCTCGATCTGGGGCTCCACGCAAGATCTTACCCTGTGCGGTCAAAATGATCACAAGAACGGTGAGCAAACATCCCAGAACCACATGGGGGGACCTAGTGGATGACCTGCAGAGAGCTGGGATCAACGTAACAAAGGCTACCATCAGTAACACACTACGCCGCCAGGGACTCAGATCCTGCAGTGCCAGACGTGTCCCCCTGCATAAGCCAGTACATGTCCGGGCCTGTCTGAAGTATGCTAGAGAGCATTTGGATAATCCAGAAGCAGATTGGGAGAATGTCATATGGTCCGATGAAACCAAAGTAGAACTGTTTGGTAGAAACACAACTCGTCGTGTTTGGAGGAGAGAGAATGCTGAGTTGCAACCAAAGAACACCATACCTACTGTGAAGCATGGGGGTGGCAACATCATGCTTTGGGGCTGTTTCTCTGCAAAGGGAACAGGACGACTGATCCGTGTACATGAAAGAATGAATGGGGCCATGATTTGTGAGATTTTGAGTGCAAACCTCCTTCCATCAGCAAGGGCATTGAAGATGAAACATGGCTGGGTCTTTCAGCATGACAATGATCCCAAACACACCGCCCGGGCAACAAAGGAGTGGCTTCGTAAGAAGCATTTCAAGGTCCTGGAGTGGCCTAGCCAGTCTCCAGATCTCAACCCCATAGAAAACCTTTGGAGGGAGTTGAAAGTCCGTGCTGCCCAGCGACATCCCCAAAAATCACTGCTCTAGAGGAGATCTGCATGCAGGAATGGGCCAACATTCCAGCAATAGTGAGTGACAACCTTGTGAAAACGTTTGACCTCTGTCATTGCCAACAAAGGATATATTACAAAGTATTGAGATGAACTTTTGATATTGACCAAATACTTATTTTCCACCATAATATGCAAATAAATTATTTCCAAATCAGACAATATGATTGTCTGGATTTGTTTCCACATTTTGTTTCTCATAGTTGAGGTATACCTATGATGAAAATTACAGGCTTCTCTCATCTTCTTAAGTGGGAGAACTTGCACAATTGGAAGCTGACTAAATACTTTTTTGCCCCACTGTGTATATATATATATATATATATATATATATATATATATGTATGTGCAAGAATATATGTACAAATTATAGCATTAATAATAATTTAAAAAATAAATTAAAAATATGACTCCTAGAAATACAAATACACATTAATTGCTGTGAAACTATCATATAACAAATCAATATAAAAATAACTTTCTATGAGATATAGTTTGTTGAGGTATTAATCAATCTATTTCTTGGACATTAACAGTTGAAAAATAAAAGATTAGCTTTAGAGAAATGTGCTTGTTCATGGACAGTAATGAAATGGTATAAATAAAGTTGGGAAAAACACGAATAACCGCAACATCGATAACTGTTAGTTAACACCAGTCCGATGTTGTATTCAGGTCCAGGGCGAGTGTATTGACGCCGGCAAATGCAACATAGTTGACACTTTGATAAAAAGGCCGCTAAAACTTAACATTTATTTTGTAGATATTTAAACAGCTAATGAAACTTTAAAAAATACATCTTCCTGTTATTCTCAGACTAATCTTTTTTGAATGCATCATTCTATCTAGCATTTATTTAGTGTTTAATGTTAATCAAACTTATTTCTTCACTATTTTAACAACAAATATAATTGAAAAATAAAAAATCATCTGTATATTATTCTCAGACTAATTATGGCTTTAAATACATTATAGTATCTAGGATTTATTAACTGTTTAATGTCCCTTTAAATCATATGTAAAAGAGCAGTAAATAACTATTTTATAATATTTTCTGTATAACAATACAAACTGCTTTGTCTATGACCAGTGATAGCTTCCACCAACATGAATACAAAAAATGCTCCAAAACAGCAACATCTTTTCATTTTATTTTGTAAAGCACATTTAATTTGACATCATCAAAGAAAAACCTTTATGCTATTTTTTTTTAATAAAAACTAAAGGTTGCTTGTTTTTAACATTATACTGTAATTTCTCACCTGCCAGGATCTGAACCTATTTAAATGACATGTGCAGAAGTAAATACTCCTAATCTCCCTCACTTTCCTCAGCACGATTACTCCTTCAATCTTTAGCTTTCTGGCTCTGAAGTATAAATTACAAGTGCTATTTTTGGCTTAATGATCCGGTGACTTATTTTAATCTGCAGGCACATGGGTACATTTCAAATAACAGAGAGATATAAAGAGAGGAAAGGAGGTTTAAATGATGGATCTGGAGTGGAATACCTAACTTTTAATTGAAAAATAATTATACCCACTTAATCACTTCAAATGAGGTTTGTAATTCGCTTTTAGAACATAATAGCGAAATACAGGGACTGTAGCTCTTGCAATAATGAGAAGCTGGGACTGCGACATTTGCTAATAGCACATCTTTTCCTTTACCCTTTTGTCTTCCAGATTAATTCCGAGGAGGCCTATTAGTGGGGGAAATTGGTTTTCCCATTAAGATCTTGTGTTGTTGAATGAGTGACGGATGATAGTCGCTCTTCTAATAATACCATCACTTTGTCAATTTGTTTTCAATTGTTTTATTGGGTAATTGTTCCCGTCGGAAGCTTCTGGTCAATTTAATGCTAAATGTGATCCACGGCTGAGCTTAATGATGTGACCTGAGTACTAGGAGGCTCAGTAATACTATTTTTCTGTGTCTGAATCTAGTGCCTAAATACTAATTCAGTAGTGTCTCCATTTTATAGGTTATATAACTTCTATATCATATCTATGCCTAATCTTATGTTACAAAAAAGCTGTTAGTTAAAGGGACATTAAACACTTTGAGATTGCAATATAAAATGATAAATCGTATATAGCAAAACAATATCTACAATATACTTTCATTATTTATTTTGCCCCCTTTTCCTGTAATTGCATTATGAGCTTTTCAGTTCCTGTTAGAAATGGATGTGCAGAACACTGTTATATTCCACCCAGCCATTGGCTACACACTCTAGTGACCTATTTATACCTGTCCCTAATTGGCCCCAGCAGAGAAGGTAACCTAAATTACAACATAGCGGCTCCCATTGTTTTATAGACACAGAGGGGGATATCTATCAAGCCGTCAACTTTGTTGCATTCGCCGGCACCAATACACTCACCTAACATCTCGGCCGCTGACCTGAATACTATCTCCGTATTTATAAAAAAGCCTGCAAAAAGACACGCTCCAAGTATTGGGGTGATGAGCATCGGACTGTTGTTAACTAACAGTCATCGATCTCGCTGCTATTCGGCTTTTTACCAACTTTATTTATATCCTGTCACTAAACGCCGCCACTATACTAAAATGTTTAACCCCTATCACGCCGGACCCCACCGCAACTAAATAAATGTATTAACCCCTATCCCGCCACTCCCGAACCCCACCCAAAACTAAATAAAAGTATTAACACCTATTCCGCTGCTCCCGGACCCCACCACAACTAAATAAACGTATTAACCCCTAAACCCCTGGCCTCCCACATCACTACCATTAACTAAACCTATTAACCCCTAAACCGCCAGCCCCCCACATCGCCATTAAACTAAATTAAGCTATTAACCCCTAAACCTAACAACCCGCTAACTCTACATTAAAATTACAACATCCCTATCTTATAATAAATTAAAACTTACCTTTAGAATTAAAATAAACTATATTAAACTATTAATTAAACTACCCTAACTATTAAACTAAAATTTAATTAAACTAGCAATTAATTTAACTAGATTACATATTAAAAACCCCTAACCCTAATCAAATTATTTACCCCCTTAAGGACCAGCGACGTTCCCTGTATGTCACTGGCCTTTTTTTTGGGACTTGATTGTTTTATAGCGCGGTCTTGCCACCAGCGTTGAGACTGCTCTATTCCTCAAAGCCTGCTGGAGGGAGGGCATTGATAGCGTGTTCTTGCTAGACTTGTGCTATTATGTCCTGAAAAAACCCTTAATGACCAGTGACATACAGGGTACATAGTGGTCATTAAGGGGTTAAATCTACTATTAAAAAATAGTAAATTACAAAAAAAACACTAAGTTACAAAAACAAACACTATATTACAAAAAAAAACACAGTATCAAAAATAAAAACGAATTACTCCTAATAAAAAAGCCCCCCCCCCCCAAATAAAAAAAACCCCTAGCCTACAATAAACTACCAATGGGAAATCAGCTCTTTTACCTGTAAAAAAAAAATACAAACACCCCCCCAACAGTAAAACCCACCACTCAACCAACCAACCCCTCAATTAAAAAGCCTATCTAAAAAACCTAAGCTCCCCATTGCTCTGATAAGTGCATTTGTATGGGCATTGCCCTTAAAAGGGCATTTAGCTCTTTTACATGCCCAGACACTACTCTAAAAATAAAACCCACCCATAAAAACCCTTAAATAAAGCTAACACTAACCCCCGACTATCCACTTACAATTATTAAAGTCCGGACATCCATCTTCATTCAGCCAGCGAAGTCATCATCCAGGCGGCCTCTTCTATCTTCATCCAGCAGGCGAAGTCTTCATCCAGACAGCCTCTTCTATCTTCAGTACAGGCTGTCTGACTCCTTTGCTAGATCAAGCTGTGATATAGAGGAACATTTGTAGTACTAGAGTTCCTCCTGTACATAGACAACATTTTATATCCTCATTACAATAAAGTGTTGTTCTTATGCAGACAATACTGTTGTTATAGATTGATTCATCACTGTCTATTGTGAGTCAGTTATTTAAAAAAAAAAAAAAATTGCACTTTAAAATTTAAAGTGACGGTACTGTTTGTTATATGTTAATTTTTATTTATAAAAGGTTAAGAATTTATTAATTATTTTTCAATATGTTAGTCTTGGGGACTATGAAAGTGTCCATATAATCTTCAATCACACATGCAGTGCTCTGCGGTTCCTCGCAAACTCCATTTGGAGTTCCTGTACAGGACATCGCCTTTTCTGTTAGGGCGATATATATTGCATTGTCTACCTTTCCCATGCTACGGGGAAGACATCTGATGGTACTGTTCATTTAATGGAGATTCCCAGAGCTCTCTGCATTACGGTATCAGTCTCCTTATCTTATTTTCCATGCAGATAAGGTATTTCAACGTACTAAATTAGGATTTCTTCCTAAGGTGGTTTTCTGATCGGAACAATAATCAGGAAATTGTTGTTCTTTTCTTGTGTCCTAATCCTTCTTTCAGAAGATAAAGACTTCTGTGCAATTTGGACATGGTCAGTGCTTTAAGGTTTTACCTGCAGACGAGTAAGGAATCTTGAGTACAAAATATCTAACAGCGCTCAACCTAGTTCCTTATAGCTCCTGGATATAGGGTATCTAGCTTACCCTAATGAGAACACAAAAGAAACAACAAATAATCCAAGAGCGCCAACTAAAGGCAAAGGAAAATTCTAACAAATGAATCAATAATTATCAAAAATTTATTCAACATATAATTAGTAACATGGATCCATGTAACATAT
This sequence comes from Bombina bombina, assembly GCF_027579735.1. NCBI lineage: Eukaryota > Metazoa > Chordata > Amphibia > Anura > Bombinatoridae > Bombina > Bombina bombina. The sequence goes on from NC_069502.1 coordinate 209,912,008, forward strand.
ATACTAAAATGAGCTAAAAATACATAGTACTAACAAACAAATGATAGTTGCTAAAAACACATGATAGTTGCTGAAAACACAATATAAAGGTATGTCACCAATTACGGGGATATGCGAGGTAAGAGTCACATAAAATGATCTCTGAAGGAGAAGATGGTCCAATAAGTCAAATGATTTCTTGATATAAAATGATATATGTATATATATATTAAAAATCAAAAAAGTCCAGTGAAAAAATCCAGTGAAGAAATCCAGTGAAAAAATCAAATATAAAAATAAAAATAAACTGATGATAAGAAAACTTTTGAAAAAATTCTTTGAAAAAATTATGTGTGCAAAAAATGTGTGAAAAAATATAAAAATGTAAAAAATATAATGGGGGATCCCCTAAATCAATTAGTGTCAAAAATAAGTGACACAAATAAAGGTGTGTGAAGAAAAATTGCTTTAAAAATCAAAAGATGAAAAAATGATGTATAAATTGAAATGGTGTATATATAATCCAGGTGCAAAAATGTATAAATTGAGTATATTCGTCTCAGTTATTAAATGTTAATGAATAATCCTCCTTATGAATAGATCCATATGGATGATGGTAATAAACTCTTTGGGCTAGATGACTTTACTTTTATTTTCAGTATAAACTCTGGTAATCCCTGTAAATTAAAAAAATAATAAAAAAATTAATATATTTTTTTAATTTACAGGGATTACCAGAGTTTATACTGAAAATAAAAGTAAAGTCATCTAGCCCAAAGAGTTTATTACCATCATCCATATGGATCTATTCATAAGGAGGATTATTCATTAACATTTAATAACTGAGACGAATATACTCAATTTATACATTTTTGCACCTGGATTATATATACACCATTTCAATTTATACATCATTTTTTCATCTTTTGATTTTTAAAGCAATTTTTCTTCACACACCTTTATTTGTGTCACTTATTTTTGACACTAATTGATTTAGGGGATCCCCCATTATATTTTTTACATTTTTATATTTTTTCACACATTTTTTGCACACATAATTTTTTCAAATAATTTTTTCAAAAGTTTTCTTATCATCAGTTTATTTTTATTTTTATATTTGATTTTTTCACTGGATTTCTTCACTGGATTTTTTCACTGGACTTTTTTGATTTTTAATATATATATACATATATCATTTTATATCAAGAAATCATTTGACTTATTGGACCATCTTCTCCTTCAGAGATCATTTTATGTGACTCTTACCTCGCATATCCCCGTAATTGGTGACATACCTTTATATTGTGTTTTTAGCAACTATCATGTGTTTTTAGCAACTATCATTTGTTTGTTAGTACTATGTATTTTTAGCTCATTTTAGTATATATGTTACATGGATCCATGTTACTAATTATATGTTGAATACATTTTTGATAATTATTGATTCATTTGTTAGAATTTTCCTTTGCCTTTAGTTGGCGCTCTTGGATTATTTGTTGTTTCTTTTGACGAGTAAGGAATCGTCAGCCTTCTTCTTCTTCTTCTTCTTCTTCTTTGTTTGTGGTTTTCTCAAGAAAACGCACGGGACAGAAAGCTACGGCTGCTTCCCTTTCTCTTTGACTGAAGAGTATCATACGTTTTGCATATAGGACTGCTGGACAGCAGCCTCCAGGGAGAGCTACGGCTCATTCCACAAGGGCTGTTGCTTCCTCATGGGCATTCAAAAATGAAGCTTCTGTGGATTGGATCTGCAAGGCTGCAACTTGTTTTTTTCTTTGCTCTTTTTCAGAGTTTTACAAATTTGACACTTTTTTGTTTCGGCTGAGGCCGCTTTTGGGAGAAAGGTTCTTCAAGCAGTGGTGTCTTCCGTTTAGATTCCCTGTCTTGTCCCTCCCGTATCATATGTGTACTCTAGCTTGGGTATTGAATCCCATTAGTAATTAAGATGATCCATGGACTCATCGTGTCTAAAAAAAGAAAAGAAAATTTATGCTTACCTGATAAATGTATTTCTTTTTTGACACAATGAGTCCACGGCCCGCCCTGTTCTTGTAAGCCAGGTTGTGGGTTATTGTAAACTTCAGACACCTCTGCACCTTGGCTTTTCCTTTCTCTTCCTAACTTTGGTCGAATGACTGGAGTGGGAGGGAAGGGAGGAGCTATTTAACAGCTCTGCTGTGGTGCTCTTTGCCTCCTCCTGCTGACCAGGAGGTGAATATCCCATTAGTAATTAAGTTGATCTGTGGACTCATCGTTTCAAAAAAGAAATAAATTTATCAGGTAAGCATAAATTTTCTTTTAGCTCATAGAGTCTTTTTTTGTGTGATTTATTTACCACTGTATTGCTGCTCTGCTGCATTGTCTACTGATTTTTAAATAATCTGAAATAATAATTCCAAAGTTCTGTTCCTCTTTAGTTAAAGTCAGTAATGTACCATTGAGACTGTAAAAGTTTTTGGATCCTAAATGCGTAATTTTTATGGAATTTTGCTCTTCGTTTATTTATGACTGTTCATTTGATCCACCCCTCCTGAAACATCAACTCTGTTACAATTGTGTGTGTGATCAGCATACAAGCTGGAGCCCACTACCAATATCAATAATGAAAATGTTAAACAAAACACGTCTAAGTACTGACCCCCTGCGGAACACCTCTAGTAACCGACCCCTCATTTAAATGTGCTCCATTAATTTTTATGGGACAAATGCTTTGCTGAAATCTAGATACACTGCATCCATGGCTCCTCCCTGATCTATTAATTTAGCCACATGGTCAAATAAATCAATTAGATTAGTCTGACATGATCATCCCTCAGTGAAACAATGCTTTCTTTACCTGAAGGTAAGACAAAAGTCTTTCCATTAAATGAGTTTCTATTAATTTACCTATTATGTATATGGATTACATTAGCAATTTTCCAGTCATCCGAAACAGCTCCTTTTAACAGTGGCTAATTAAATAATTAGCTAATAGAGTTGAGTTGCTATCACAAATCAAACTTCCCTTAAACCCTTGGATGAATATTATCTGTACTCACAGATTTATTTATTTATTGTATTTTTGATAAAGCCATTACATTCTCTTCCTCTGTAAAAAGAGAAGTACTACCCACTTGCCATTTAATGTAACATCCCTTAATAGAATAGTCACTATCTTTACAATCTGTTGTGAAGACGAAACAAAAGTAATTATTTATAATCCTTAGGGACTAGCTCCTTATACCAGATTAACCTCTAATTCCAGGAACATCTTGAGTAGCAAATTACTAACCCCTTTCCTAAACTAAACTGTGCCAGCCACATATAGCACAAGGCTTGTTAACTGAGTCGTAATTAACATATAAACTAGTGACTAATTGCATATTGTGTCAGCCACATATAGAATAAGGCTTGATTATTGAAAGGTAGTTAATTTATAACTTCTGTCAGCCATTTATTAGGTACTGATTAACACTTTTTCAGACACATATAGAGTAGTAATTGCAATTAACCCCTTTTTAAGCACCCATAAATCAGGGACCAGCTGTAACATCTGTTTTGCTGATATATCTATCTATTTATCTATCTATCTATCTGTCTATATCTATCTATCTATCTATCTATCTATCTATCTATCATCTATCTATCTGTGTAGGTATATATAGCTAATTTTCTAATTTCAGTTCTATGTCCCTTTAAACATTACTAACTGAAATGTTGATTGATCAATAAATTGAAAAAGATATAATGTATATGTCTTATGTGAAAATAATATGTCCTTTGTTATTATAAATTGTTTCTGTAATATAGCTTTTAAAAAGGTGCCCCATTATTACAGGGGTGGATTCAGAGCTCAATATTGAGAGGGACAATGTGCCAGATTATTGTATGACACATATGCACATGCACACACATAAAAACAAACACACATGCCCATATACACAAACACATATGCACATATAGACATTCATACACACACACATGTATACACATTTTTGGGGACATCCCAGGTGTGCATATCATAGCTGATGACATGATTATTGTTGCATCATCAGATGAAAAACATGATCAAATCCTGAGCCAGGTTATGAACAGGGCATTAGAACAAGTTCAATCCAGATAAAATCCAATTTAAAGTATCAAAAGTCCGGTATATAGGACATGTCATCACCCCTGCATGAGTTCAACCTGATGTAGAGAAAGTCCAAACAATTACCAAAATGCCTGACCCAGAGGACAAAAAAGGGCTGCAAAGATCTTTGGGCATGGTCCGGTATTTGGCACAATATATATCAGGGGAAGCAGAGATTACTGCTCCTTTGAGCAAGTTACTTTGCAAGGATATTGCTTGGCAGTGGGGCCCAGAGCATACTAAAGCAGTATAGTTTTTAAAGCAGGCACTGATTGAGGCTCCAGTATTAAGATTTTTTGACCCAGCAAAAGCAGTGGTGATTAAGGCAGATGCATCTAAATCAGGCATTGGAACTTGCTTACTTCAAGACAATTGCTCTATAGCATATGCATCGAGAGCAATGACTTACCCAGAGCAAAATTATGCCCAGATTGAGAAAGAACTATTGGCCATTGTATATGCTACAAAAAAGTTTCACCAGTTTATATTCGGCAGAGTAGTTACAGTGCAATCTGACCACAAGTCTCTTGAATCAATACTCACTAAACCATTGAGCAAAGCACCAGCAAGACTCCAAAGAATGCTCTTACAACTGCAATGATACGACCTAAACATCATTTATACTCCTGGATGTGATATGTTTATTTCCTGTGGATCCACCAGGACAAGAAGAGGACAGTTTATCAGAAGAAAGGGTTGTTTATACACTGTCATCATCAGAATCTATTGGGACTGAGATGTTATCTTATTAACAAACTTCCAAAGCAGAAGATGCAGACTTAAACAAACTTAAACAACTTCTGTCTGAAGGTTGGCCACAAAGAAAAAGGCAACTCCATCCAAGACTGCAGTCATTTCGGCAATTTAAGCACTTGCTGCGCATGGAAGATGGTCTCTTATTGCTGGGTGAAAAAATTGTAGTTCCTCGGAATGCTAGCAGAAAAATTCTAGAAAGTCTGCATGAGTGCCATCAAGGTATACAGAGAACCAAAATGCAGGCTTGGATGAACCTGTTCTGGCCCAGAATGTCCTAAGACATACAACAGATAGTAGAGATCTGCAAGATTTGTGCTAGTCACCTACCAGATAATCAAAAGGAACCATTACTCTCACACAAAATTCCTTACCTGCCTTGGCAAAAATTGGCAGTGGACATTTTTGAGTGGAAGAGATCGTCATTGCTTTTAATAGTAGACTATTTTTCTAAGTATCCTGAAAAACTAAAGTTGTCTGATAAATCTGCAACAACAGTAATTGCAAAGCTGAAAGCAACAGTTAGTAGACATGGCATACCAATAGAAGTCATCAGTGACCATGTACCCTTTGCCAATGCTGAGATGAAGGCATTTGCTGCACAATGAGGTATTAAGTTTCTCATTCTAGTCCTGGTTACCCCAAGTCAAATGGACTGGCAGAAAGAACTGTAAAAACAATTAAACTCATGCTCCAAAAAACATGGGAATCGGGGGTAGATCCTCATATTGCGCATCTAGAATTGCGCAATACTCCAATCACTGGAATGGTCTATTCCCCAGCATAACTTTTAATGGGTCATACACTAAGAACCAAGTTACCGGTTGCAGCTCATGCATTAAAGCCCCAGATCCCTAAGAATGCACACCAAAAATTGAGGGAGCTACAGCATAGGCAGAAAGTATATTATGATCATGGTGCTAAGCCACTACAAGCCTTCCAAAAATGGGATGCAGTGTAATTAAAACACCTGATGGCAGATAGTACAGGAGAAACCGGCGTCATCTCCGGATGGATTACACATATGAACAAGATCACTCAGAGCCCCAAGTACTTGCACCTGAAAAAGAAGAAGAGTCGCCAATTACTCACAATACTGACGCTCTGTATGGAGCTTGAAGCCCTGTGTTTCTAGCGAGCCTTCAGACTTGCCAGAAACACCAGTTATGAAGCAGCGGTCTAAAAACAGCTGCTCTATAACCTGTCCGCATACTCTGAGGAGACGGACAAATATCGCCACAATTCAACCCAATCAAATACAATCAGGGTGATTGACACCCCCTGCTAGCAGCCGATAGGCCGCGAATCTGCAGGGGGTGGCATTGCACCAGCAGTTCACAAGAGCTGCTGGTACAATGCTAAATGCGGAGAGTGTATTGCTCTCCACATTCAGCGATGTCTGTCGGACATGATCCGCTGATCGGATCATGTCGGACAGACACATAATAATTAGGCCCCAGAGACTGAAGTGCCAGGTTCAGATGCAAACCAAGGAGAATTTGTCCCTATACAGTCTGAAGAAGCTGGACACAAAACATCACGAGCTGGAAGGGCAATACACCCTCCAGAGAAACTAAAAGACTATGTTGTAGGATATGTTGAGCTATTGGAGCACATTTGTATTGTTTCTTTGTTGTTAAGATGTGTTAAATGTTAAGAGGGGATTTGGAAGTAGTTGGGGAGATGTGGTATACTGTTACTTTAAGAAAAGACACTCTGGAGCTGGGAGGGAACTCTATGATCAGCAGCCATCTTCTTTATGTTAGTTTTCTCTGAGCTGAATAAAGACCTGCTCTGTGTACCTACTATCAAGTAGTGCTTATTAATACTGCTAAATACCCACACAAGAAACATGACAAAGTCAAGCAGGGAAAATTCCATGTAAAACTAATACCTCTCAACTTTATGCCTAAAGTCAGCGATTTCATGTTGCATGTTTTTCTATTTACTTGTAACTAGGGGGCCTATCTATCAAGTTCCGAATGGAGCTTGAGGGCCTGTCTTTCTGGCGAGCCTGCAGGCTCACCAGAAACAGCAGTTATGAAGTAGCGGTCTAAAGACCGCTGCTCCATAACCCTGTCCGCCTGCTCTGAGCAGGCGGACAGACATCGCTGGAATTCAACCCAATCGAGTACGATCGGGTTGATTGACACCCCCTGCTGGCGGCCGATTGGCCGCGAGTCTGCAGGGGACGGCGTTTCACCAGCAGCTCACAAGAGCTGCTAGTACAATGCTGAATACGGAGAGCGTATTGCTCTCTGCATTCAGCGAGGTATGTCGGACCTGATCCGGCACTGTCGGATTAGGTACGACATACGTTTGATAGATACCCCCCATGTCTCAAATTTATAATAAGCTATAATAAGCTACATTTGTGATAACATTTAGCAAACTAGGTGTCAGCTGTAATCTGGAAAGTAGGCATGTGTATTTGTCTCGTTACCAATGCAAATTCATTAACGAATATTCATTTTGTTTTCAGGAAACGAATGTCTGAATTAATGCATCTTGAAATTTAAAGAAAACAAATGAATATTGCCTTTAAATTTTTAAATACTTAACTTTAGCACGTTGGAGAGATGTGCTAACATGGCTGGGGCTCTGTAAAGAAGAGTTCTGGGTTAGAGCAGCTCTCCAGCGCTAAAGGTAATTAAGGTAAACTTTTTCACCTGTAGTTTAGGAATATTTACATTCGTTTAACAAAAACAAATGTAAATGTTCTTTAAAACAAAACAAATACTGAATAGTGCAACCAACGAATATTCAGGGAAACTTATTTCACCGAATATTCATTCTTAAAAATTCAGCAGGACAATATTTTTTGCGGCTGCACATGTTTACTGGAAAGTGAGTTATATAGAATTCTTAAATGGCAATAGATGTAAGTACTTTCTGACAATGAAATACTGGTGCATACAGATTGAAGCTCTTTAGAGCAGGACTCTCTTTTGCTTGTATTGATTTGTTTTGTTTTGCCTGTCATGTATCTGTTTTCCTTCTCACTATGAATCAGTGTCATATACTGTATATATACTGTACATGAGAATGACAAAGGGCCTTTTTGTAAAAGGTGAGATCTGTTCAATAACTCATTGAGTATTTCTCCACCTCCTGTATCTTTTTTTACAGTTTTTGCAAGTGCAAAATTTCTGAAACATGAGGTTGCAGTTGTAATATAGTCACACATCTGTTTTATAATGGAGATAACAAAAGGTGTCTCTATGATCCTGCTGACAGTAACAAGGGTTTGGCCGTGAGTGCCATTGGACTAGAGGTGTGGTCAGGATTTTACTTTTAGGCCCAGCATATGAAATTCATCAAATACATTATTATCCATGAAGCATTTCATCTCACAGTCATGTCTCGCTATTTCAAAGCTGACAAGTTTATACTGTTTTGATTCCTCTTTTATTTCTCATTGACTGTTTTTCAGTTCAGATTTTTTGCTTATGTTAGAAAGGACTGTTTTATAGAGGGAGTTGCCTTTATCATATTAATTTGTTTGCTCTGTAAGGCTTTGAGGCCCTTTGTGACAACCAGCAGCTCGATTTTCCAACCCATATTCCTGGCCACTATGCATCGCGTGGTGGGGTCCCCAAGCTACTAGGTGAGTTTGTCAGTGGTAGACAGTGACTCAGGGTACAGGGCAAGGTCAGGCAGGCAAGGTTCTACATGCAGCATAGCAATAACTAGGAGTAGTCAGGTAAGGCAAGGGTAAAAACATAAACAGTGAAGTCAAAACATGACCAGTGAAGTCAAAACATGACCAGTGAAGTCAAAACAAGACCAGTGAAGTCAAAACGTGACCAGTGAAGTCAAAACATGACCAGTGGGGGGGGGGGGGCGGAGCCAACTACCAACATGGCCAGACGTTTTTTCAATAGCTCCGAGTTCTCTGTCTTAGTTTAGGGGATTAAGTTGTAATTGTAGCCTCAAAAACTTGAACAGGGTCCCCAAGATCTCAAGGAGCCTCTGGATAAAATTAGAGGGGTCAGAGAGTTTGGTCAGAAATTGCGCTACCAGGCTTTGCAGCTGCCACATGATTCTCCCCTATTAGCTCATAAGGATTCAGAGGCTGTTGTGGTCAGTGATGTGGTGCCCGGCGCTTCAGTGAATATATTCTAAATCTGCCTACAGGGACAAGTTAACTGTGTTACCTTGGATCGCATTGCTTCACCATGTGCGACCTAAAGGAGAATATGATGGATATTGATGGCTGGGAAAGAAAAATCCTACTTAGTATTGAGACCTCCTTTCAACAGCTGAAGTTAGAGCTGATCAATGCTCTAAAGGGCATAACGCCCTATCAATCACCAACTAACAGAGCTACGCAGAGATTGAGGACAACAGAGGTATCTGGACATGAGCCTGCTATAGTACTGAATTCCCCCATACATGCAGAAGAGAAACCACCCTATGCTGTGGGGGACAATCTGGTGTTCGCTACGCAACTACCACTAATAGCAGATTGGCAGAGCTCACACCTGATGCCTAATCCAGAGCAACCCCCTTCGATTGATCTAAGAAGCAGAAACCTGGCGGTTCCTGCACATACGCTACATGGCTTTCAACTTTATGGCATTAGCTCCCTGGGTGGTGATTTTAACGTGCCTCATCATATACAAGTCATGAAAAACAAAGTCTGGCCTATCGCTTTGAAAGAGATCTTGGGGAAATATGGCAATATTTCTAAAGGTAACCAGGACCGGGCTGTAACTCACCACCCAGATCTACACATCCAGCTTTCCACTGAGGGGAAGTCACATTCTCCTGCTATCACCCGAAGAGGAATCGGCTAGCAACTTTTAATGCAGCGGACCCTGCTATTGTACTTGACAGGAAACACAGAGCATAGTTTGATCTACTGTTACATCTCACCCCTGGACTGGTGTGAGTAGCCTATCCAATATTGCTATTTTTAATATTAACCGCTTTCTAACATAGATAATCCCCTTCATTTTGCTGAGACATTGGTGACACTCCCCTCTATTACCAAAAAGACTTTTTGATCTTTCACACAATTTAGAGTGGAGTAAAAGTGTAATATACTACATTGTGCTTACTTTATGTTCTGTCTCCATGCCTAAAAGTGTAATAATGTTGTTTACGTTTGCAGTAGCTGTCGTTATATGTTCTCAGGATAACATAGCAGGCTCCCTCTATGGTTTTATGAATGACTCTTGGTTTGCCTCATAAGCTCTCATTTGTTTTACAGGTTAGGAGGATTTTTCTATAGAAAATTGAGAGGGGGTTAGATACTGTTCTCTATGTATAATTAAATGCTGGAGACTCACCTCATAGTATTCTCATGCTTAATTTAATTCCATAAGCTATTATTGTCATAGGGTTCTGAAATGTATACTGTATATATATCCATATCCTAACTTTTAAGTAGGCAATTTTAAAGAGGTACACCAAGTTGCTATTCTTCCCTTACTTGGTTTCATGCACTAGTGGGACTATCGTGATCCATGGTTTGTTGAGTTATACAATTATCATACAGGATGTATATATGCTAGTAGGTATGCAACATTTTCACATTCAATATAAGGAGCCGTCACAACATAGCTTCCAGTTTAATGATGGGAGATGTTTCACTTGGGCTCCTCTTTATATAATCAATAACAAGCTGCTATAGACGCGCTTGGGTACACCTATTTCTAGCAGATTTACATAATTTATATCGCTAAATTAACTCAATTTATGCTAGGATATGGGTTCTTATATATTTGTAGCTAGAGTTCATAGTTTCATGGTTATTTAAGTTCCCCTGTTATGTATATATATTTGACGTCAAGGTCTCTTATATATAGGGGTAGTAACATTGATTTGAGCAAATATCCCTCAGTTATATTTTCTATGACTTGAACTAGAAGCAATGTGGCCGTGTTGTCAGTGGCAATCAATTCGCATAAATATTACACTATGTTTACTATACTCTAGGGAGTAAAGATAATTTACCCCCTTAACCCTATATATGTTCGCTCAAACTGTTATATATTGTTGTATGTTCAGATATATGCACCCCGCTACCAATGTGCTTAGCTTTAGTACATACATCTCTGTATGCGATCCCAAAGTCCTTAGTCATACAAACACTCCATTCTAGCATACGTTTTATTCATATGTTTACGCTACGTTCCTCAATACGCTTTTATAAATAAGAAGATGCTTTACTTCGCAATACCTCCTAATATTTCTCCGCCGACTGTATCTCCCCTCACCCTTTCCAGCTCTACATGTGTGAGTGGGTCATATCCACTATCCCTTACCCGTCTTTGTCCAGTGGTGACAACAACCCCTGAGGGGAGATACTGCATAAGTCCTTTTACCATATGGATCCAATGATGATATATTCCCTTACCAACCCGGTCTTGGCCTACTATTTTCAGAGGAGGTATATATCAATATAAAAATTAGGATATCGTTATTTTTGCCCATTACATTTTGAATATGTATTTACCTGATTATACACTGTTTACTATTGTGAATGATATCCCAATATTTGTAATACCTAAGTTTTGGCAATTCCTCATACGCTGTATATATTTATAATAGAAACAAAAAAAATGAAGACTTACTGGATCGATTTCAACCAAGTGGTTTATTCAGGCATGGGTGATTGAACACTCAGTGGTATACATGCGTTTCGCGCATGTGCAATGCGCTTCATCAAAGATCTCTGATGAAGCGCATTGCACATGCGCGAAATGCGTCAGATCAATAACACCTCACCTTGTATACCACTGAGTGTTCAATCACCCATGCCTGAATAAACCACTTGGTTGAAATCGATCCAGTAAGTCTTCATTTTTTTTGTTTCTGTATCTATGGCTAGTGAGCCCTGAGGACTGGATCTCACACTTATGGTACTGTACCCTTGGCTACCTCAAGAGGTTATCTTTTACGCCTCTACTAACCCCTGGTCTGCTTTCCTTTGCTATACTTTTCTTTTCCACTGAAGCAGTTACACTCGTCACAACGGAGAAAGACAGAAGCGCCTCTACCCGTAATTACCTATCGGGCAACCGTCCTGCCCCTACGTCACCTACAGAGGAGGAGTTAGACGCGGCATCACCCGCGCATCCCAAGAAGGCTACTCAGCACAGCTAACTGGATGGTTGCACTTTCGAAGGGACAGTACAAAAATATTGAGCAGTGCGGGTCACCGCGAGGACAAAGAGTGATTGCTGGTGAGTTGATACCGCATTCGTAAACACAGTTTCAAGACACAGTACCAAGGACAAAGAGCGATTGCTGGTGAGTTGATACCGCATTCGCAAACACAGTTTTAAGACACAGTATCGTCAATAGTACTTACACTGTTCAAAGAATGCTCATATTAAAATACTAGCAGACCAAACAGAGAGGGGAGAGGCTTAAATTACTAAGAAATATACTTCCACATAACCTACTTAGCCAAGTACCATTTATCAACCTAGGACTGTGCACATGTCCTGTTGTCTATATTTATAACATCCTCAATAAAAATTATTTATAAAAAAAACAAAAAAAAAACATGACCAGTGAAGCACCAAATCACAAAACAAAGATGCTAGTCAGATCCAGACTTAATCAGTCAGGAACAAAGGTTTCAGAAAAGTGACAGAGCATTGAGCACATACAAGTCCTACAAACAGGCAGGGAATACAGGAAAAGGCTGGATTTAAATAATGTGAGAATAATTGCAAAATGAGTCACAACTGCAGGTAGGTGGTGACAGAGTAAAGAGAAAACAAAGACTGATTTGCAACAAGCATCTTGCAGCTATAGTTCTCCAGTGTAAGTAACAGCCTAACACCCTGCAGGCTCTAGTTCCACTACCAGGGCATGACAACGGTAATGTGCTGAGTGGTAAACATACGTGCGCCCATAAAGGGGCAAATTTGCCTGTTTACGGGCACATGTTAAATAATCAGCCATTACAAGTGGCTGGTTAATGCTCCCGTGAGCTTGTGGTTTCACTTTGCATTTAGAGCAATTAACTGGAGGTCAGACCTCTGGTTAATAAAAAAAATGTGCCCCAACTGCCCCCAAAATAAAGTGGATAATAAAAAATATATTTTTGTTTTTTGTTTTTTGTTTTTTTTTTATAAAAAACTGCACAAAGCAGTTATAAGGGGTTAAAATTGTGGAGTGTTTGAAAAAAATGGCACTGAAAGTGCCTTTACATTGAGTTGAATGAGGACTTTGTTTTTACTGTAAATATATATGTTTTTGCTTATATACATATATATTTGTTAATGTGTATATGCACATATAAACACCGTAATATATGTATTTTCATATACATATATACTTTTGTTTTCCTGCCCAACCCTGCATGAAAGGCCCCCTGCGCTGCGCTAGGTGCTTTGCCGTGTTTCATGGCATGAGAACGAGGCTCCCATTGGAGTCTATGAAAGCTTGTGAATGCAAATCTTCCAAGCAATGCGAACGCGAGGTCACATTCACATTGCGCCTAAGATGTAATACCAGGGAGCTTTTTTTGTGATATTACTGAGTAAAGCACAAATATTGCACTTGAAAAAGCACAATATTGCGCTTCAATCATAATCTAGGCCAATATGTTGTGAGTACTGTACTGCTCCATTGATTATAAAGCAGAATAGCTGGCAACTGTAGGGTTGACACAAATATTTTTGAATTCTACTATTTTTGAGTTGTGGTATGAGTTTCACAAAATTTATAGGAAAAGTTAAAGGGAAAGTCTTCTCCAGAATGTTTATTTTTTCAAAAGATGGATAATCTCTTTATTCCAATTCCCCAGTTGGTTATATTAATATACTTTTTACCTCTGTGATTACCTTGTATCTAAACCTCTGCAGACTGCTCCCTTATTTCAGTTCTTTTGACAGACTTGCATTATAGTCAATCAGTGCCCTCTCATAAGTCACTCCATGGGGGTGAGCACAATGTTATCTATACAGCACACATAAATTAATGCCCTCTAGTTGTGAAAAACTGTTAAATGCATTGAGATAAGAGACGGTCTTCAAGGGCTTAGAAATTAGCATATGAGCCTACCTAGGTTTATCTTTCAACTAAGAATATCAAGAGAACAAAGCAAATTTGATTATAAAAGTGAATTGAAAAGTTGTTTAAAATTGCATGCCCTATCTGAATCATGAAAGTTTAATTTTAACTATACTGTTTAGTTAAGTTAGGCATCTTCATACTGGGAGCCGCCATTTTGGAGTTTAAAATTTCTCACACTTATTGTTTGTACTTTAAATTTTGAAATATATATTTCCATATATATCTGATACTGTTCATATAAAATACATATATATACCTATATATATCTATAGGCATAGATATACAGGTTTATGTATATACATTGATATATGTACATTGGAGCCAATTGTAGTCAAATAACGGAAAATCCTATTTATTCAATTTCCATACGGCTAGATTATGAGTTTTGCGGTATGAGTGAAAAAGCAGCGTTAAGGCTCTTTTTCACTACCGTTGGTATTACGAGTCTTGCAGGTTTAGCTGCCCCGCACTCTTTTTTGGCCGTAACGCAACGTAACTACCGCAGCTTTCAAAAAGTCCTTTTTCAATGGGACTTCCTTTGCGCCGGTATTATGAGTCTGCCTGGGAGGCCAAAAAGTGAGCGGTACAGCCAATTCAGTCAAGATCCATACCGTAAACTGAAAGTCAGTAGTTATGGCTTTTATGCTACAATGCTGTAACATAAAACTCATAACTAAAGTGCTAAAAAGTACACTAACACCCATAAACTACCTATTAACCCCTAAACCAAGGCCCTCCCGCATCGCAAACACTATAATAAAAATATTAACCCCTAATCTGCCGCTCCGGACATTGCCGCCACTAGAATAAACATATTAACCCCTAAACCGCTGCACTCCCGCATCACAAACACTAGTTAAATATTATTAACCCCTAATCTGCTGCTCCGGACATCGCCGCCACTAGAATAAACATATTAACCCCTAAACCGCCACACTCCTGCATCGCAAACACTAGTTAAATATTATTAACCCCTAATCTGCTGTCCCTAACATTGCCGCAACCTACATTACTGTTATCAACCCCTAATCTGCTGCCCCCAAAATCACCGCCACTATACTAAATTTATTAACCCCTAAACCTAATCCTAAGTCTAATTCTAACCCTAACACCCACTAACTTTAATGTAATTAAAATAAATCTAAATAAAACCTACTATTAATAACTAAATATTTCCTATTTAAAACTAAATACCTATAAATAAACCCTAAGATAGCTACAATATAACTAATAGTTACATTGTAGCTATCTTAGGTTTTATTTTTATTTCACAGGCAAGTTTCGATTTATTTGAACTAGGTAGACTAGTTAGTAAATAGTTATTAACTATTTACTAACTACCTAGCTAAAATAAATACAAATTTACCTGTAAAATAAAACCTAACCTGTCTTATACTAACACCTAACCTTACACTACAATTAGATAAATTACATTAATTAAATACAATTAACTAAATTACAAAAAACCCCCACTAAATTACACAAAATAAAAAAGAAATTATCAAATATTTAGACTAATTACACCTAATATAATAGCCCTATCAAAATAAAAAAAAAAACCCAAAATAAAAAAACCCTAGCCTAAACTAAACTGCCAATAGCGCTTAAAAGGGCCTTTTGTGGGGCATTGCTCTTTTACCTGTAAAAACAAACCCCCAACAGTAAAACCCACCAATCACACAAACAACCCCCCATAAATAAAAACTAATCTAAAAAACCTAAGCTCCCCATTGCCCTAAAAAAGGTATTTGGATAGGTTTTGAACTTAAAAGGGCATTTATCTCTTTTTCCACCTAAACCCTAATCTAAAAATAAAACCCACCCAATATACCCTTAACAAAACCTAACACTAACCCCCGAAGATCCACTTACAGTTTTTGAAGACCCGACATTCATCCTCAACAAAGCGGCAGAAGTCTTCATCCAAGCGGCAAGAAGTTCTCAACAAAGCCGGGAGAAGTCTTCATCCAAGCGGGCTGAAGTCTTCATCCAAGCCGGCAGAAGTCTTAATCCAGACGGCATCTTCTTTCTTCACCCATCCGGCGTGGAGCGGCTCCATCTTCAAGACATCCGGCGCGGAGCATCCTCTTCTTCCAACGGCGACTGAAGAATGAAGGTTCCTTTAAGGGACGTCATCCAAGATGGCGTCCCTTGAATTCCGATTGGCTGATAGAATTCTATCAGCCAATTGAAATTAAAGGTGAAAAAATCCTATTGGCTGATGGTTTAATTTTTAGATTAGGGTTTGGGCGGAAAAAGAGCTAAATGCCCTTTTAAGGCCAATGCCCATACAAATGCCCTTTTAAGGGCAATGCCCATACAAATGCCCTTTTCAGAGCAATGGGGAGCTTAGGTTTTTAGATAGGTTTTTATTTGGGGGGTTTGGTTGTGTGTGTGGTAGGTTTTACTGTTGGGGGGTTGTTTGTATTTTTTTTACAGGTAAAAGAGCTGATTTCCTTGGGGCAATGCCCCGCAAAAGGCCCTTTTAAGGGCCATTGGCAGTTTAGTTTAGGCTAGGGTTTTTTTTTATTTTGGGGGGCTTTTTTATTTTGATAGGGCTATTAGATTAGGTGTAATTAGTTTAAATATTTGATAATTTCTTTTTTATTTTGTGTAATTTAGTGTTTGTTTTTTTTGTAATTTAGTTAATTGTAGTGTAAGGTTAGGTGTTAGTGTAAGACAGGATAGGTTTTATTTTACAGGTAAATTTGTATTTATTTTAGCTAGGTAGCTAATAAATAGTTAATAACTATTTACTAACTATTCTACCTAGTTAAAATAAATACAAACTTAGCTGTGAAATAAAAATAAAACCTAAGATAGCTACAATAAAACTATCCTATATAATAGAGACTGCGCACGAGGACAAACACACCTGGCCTTAGAGTCCCTACCTGAACAGCCGGTGCGGGCGAAAGTGGACGTGGCTGGGCGTGAGCGACGTGATGGGGGGCGTGGTCGGGTGTGATGGAGGGGTGTGGCGTGACGTGGCAGTGCATGGCCGGGTGCGGTCGTGCACGAGAGAGGGAAAGAGGTGAGAGAGATAGAAAGAGAAGGTGAGAGAGATAGAAAGATTGGGGGAGAGAACCAAATAGATGGGAAAGAGCAAGAGATGGGGGAGAGCAAAATAGAGGGATGGAGAGAGAGATCAAAATAGAGGTGGGAGAGAGTGCAAAAGAGAGGGGGGGAGAGAGCGCAAAAGAGAGTGGGGAGAGCGCAAAAGAGAGGGGGAGAGAAAGAGCAAAAGAGAGGGGGAGATAGAGAGTAAAAAAGAGAGGGGGAGAGAGAGAGCACAAAAGAGGGGGAGATAGAGAACGCAAAAGAGAGGGGGAGAGAGAGAGTGCAAAAGAGGGGGTAAAGAGAGCACGCAAAAGAGGGGGAGAGAGAGCGCAAAAGAGAGGGGGAGAGAGAGAGCGCAAAAGAGAGGGGGGAGAGAGAGCGCAAAAGAGAGGGGGAGAGAGAGAGCACAAAAGAGAGGGGAGAGAGAGAGCGCAAAAGAGAGTGGGAGAGAGAGAGCACAAAAGAGAGGGGGAGAGAGTGCAAACGAGAGGGGGAGAAAGAGCGCAAAAGAGAGGGGGAGAGAGAGCGCAAAAGAGAGGGGGAGAGAGAGAGCGCAAAAGAGAGGGGGAGAGAGAGAGCGCAAAAGAGAGGGGGAGAGAGAGAGAGAGCGCAAAAGAGAGGGGGGAGAGAGCTCAAAAGAGAGGGGGAGAAAGAGCAAAAGAGAGGAATGAGGAGAGAGACTTAGCAAAAGAGAGGGATAGGGAGAGAGACAGAGCAAAAGAGAGGGATGGGGAGAGAGAGAGTGCAAAAGAGAGGGGGAGAGAGAGCGCAAAAGAGAAGGGAGAGAGAGAGTGCAAAAGAGAGGGGGGAGAGAGAGAGCACAAAAGAGGAAGGGGAGAGAGAGAGAGCAAAAGAGTGGGGGGGAGAGAGTGCAACAGAGAAAGGGGAGAGAGAGAGCGCAAAAGAGAGGGGGAGAGAGAGCGCAAAAGAGAGGGGGGAGAGAGCGCAAATAGAGGGGGAGAGAGAGAGAGCGCAAAAGAGAGGGGGGGGGGAGAGAGCAAAAGAGAGGGGGGAGAGAAGCAAAAGAGAGGGGGAGAGAGGGAGCAAAAAGAGAGGGGAAAGAGCAAAAGAGAGGGGAGAGAGAGCAAAAGAGAAGGGGGGAAAGAGAGGGGGTAGAGAGGGCAAAAGAGAGGTGGAGCGAGAGAGAGCACAAAAGAGAGGGGGAGAGAGAACAAAAGAGTGGGGGAGAGAGAGCAAAAGAGAGGGGGAGGGATAGAGTGCAAGGGGTGGGACCGCTGTACTGCAAAAAATGGCCCGTGTGAACGGGCTTTAGGACTAGTTAGTTATATTGTAGCTAGCTTAGGGTTTATTTTATAGGTAAGTATTTAGTTTTAAATAGGAATTATTTAGTTATTAATAGTAGGTTTTATTTAGATTTATTTTAATTACATTAAAGTTAGTGGGTTTAGGGGTTAATAACTTTAGTATAGTGGCAGATTTAGGGTTAATAAGTGTAGGTAGGCGGCGGCGATGTCGGGGGTGGCAGATTAGGGGTTAATAACTGTAATGTAGGTGGCGGCGACATTGGAGGTGGCAGATTAGGGGTTAATAAGTGTAGGTAGGTAGCGGCGACATTGGGGGCGGCAGATTAGGGGTTAATAACTGTATATAGGTGGCAGCGGTATCGGGGGCAGCAGATTAGGGTTAATAAGTATAATGTAGGTGGAGGCGGTGTCGGGGCGGAAGATTAGGGGTTAATAAGTGTAATTTAGGTGGCGGCGATGTCAGGGGCAGCAGATTAGGGGTGTTTAGACTCGGGGTTTATGTTAGGGTGTTAGAGTGTTCTAAGGAAGAAGGAACCTATTCTAAATCCTTTGAAACACGTCAGGGTATTTTCCTGTTTGACTGAACTGTTTTTATTGCACTCTTATTGTATTTTATACTTTTAAGCTAATACTTGGTACCTGTTACCGGACTTTTTACATTTAACACATTTGCCATTGTATGCGGATTTCTGAAACTGCATATCAACTGAATAGAACTATCCATATATATGCTATAAATATACCTCATAGTGTTTAAGGTTAATCAATGTGAGTTTAATGATTGCTTGTTTTGCTTTTATCATATCTTAAAAATGGTATCACACTATATATGATCTTTTCTCTTTCATGGGCTCATTTCCCTGTGAGGAAATAAAATTTAAAGCTACATACTCCAAGAGGTGGATGGCATACCTGAATATCCTGGGAGGAAAGTATTGGATGTGAATCTACTCATTACCACATACTCCAAGAGGTGGATAATCTCTGTAAGGCACCCCTCGCTATACCGGACCTATCTGTACCAGTATTTGAGTACCCCTTTCAGTGCGGCAATTTACCTCATTAGATTGAGGTCAATTCTGGTAAGGGGATCTGCATTATATAAGAATACCTAAGAGAACATTTATCAGTGGATATTTATCAATTTTGCATTTACCTTTGCACTTGATATCCTGCAAGACTGTATAACCACGGTTTATAATAATTTATTATTTATTTTTAATTTTTTTCAACTTGATCCACGCAGTTACTTTTTTTGTATGTTTTTTGTATGTTTTCTGTTTTAGATGAGGAATCCATAAGCGCTGTTATACCCTTGTACACACAAATATATATATATATAGTATAGTATATATATATATATATATATATATATATATATATATATAAAATAAATAGAACATACTCTTCTATGTGAAAAACATTAGAATTCAAAATATTTTTAGTTCATTTTGAGATCACTTGAATAAACACTATCAAATTAGCATGCGAGTATGGGTGTTATTTTTTCTTTCAGTTTGCACGCTCCATTGAAGACTAAGGGGCCTATTTATCAAAGGTCTTGCGGACCTGAATCGACAGTGCGGATCAGGTCCTCAAGACCTCGCTGAATGCGGAGAGCAATACGCTCTCAGTATTCAGCATTGCACCAGCAGCTCACAAGATCGGGTTGATTTCCGGCGATTCCTGTCCGCCTCATCAGAGCAGACGGACAGGGTTATGGAGCAGCGGTCTTTAGACCGCTGCTCCATAACTTGTGTTTCTGGCGAGTCTGAAGACTCGCCAGAAACACGGGCCCACAAGCTCCATTCGGAGCTTGATAAATGGGCCCCTATGGGAGAAGAAGTTAAAGTGGTTGCAATTTTTTTTTGCGTTTGTAGGTTTTTAGTTTGCACACAAACTTTTTACTTTCAACTGATAATATGAACGCAAGTCGACGTGTACAAAAAGTCTCCATCTAGCATTGTTATTGCTCGAGCTGGAGCACTAAATAGCCCTTAGTAGATTGAAAGACAATTATTAACAGAAACAGCTATGTAGGAGGAATAAACTGGGTGACGAACAAGGTGAGCTTGCTGAAGGTTAATGTCAAAAGTCATACACCATTGCAAAACTGAGCAGAGCAACAAGACACAAGGTAGATATAATGCATCAGCAAGATCTTTTCAAGTTTTCAGGTGTGCTGTTTAAGGTCTTTTGAAGAAGCACAAAGAAACAGGGAACCTTGAGGATTGCAGATGCAGTGTCAGCCAAGTAAATGAAAGAGACATCATGCTTACTTCCCTTCGCAATCAAAAGATGTCCAGCAGTGCCATCAGCTCAAAACTGGCAGAATCCAGTTAGACCCTGGTACAATCAACTATACTGTCTGGAGAAATCTGGTCAGAAGTGGTCTTCATAGAAGACTTGCAGTCAAAAAGCCAACCTGCACTAAACACAGGAACTTGTGTGTAGAAAAATGGCAGCAGGTGCTCTGGACTGATGAATCAAAATGTGAAATATTTGTCAGTAGCAAAAGGCAGTTTGTTCACTAGAGAGCAGTACAAGAATGATTGTCTACAGGCAACAGTGAAGCATGATGGAGGGTCTATGCAAGTTTGAGGCTGCTTTTCAGCAAATGGAGTTGGAGATGGGATCAGAATTAAGGGTCTCCTTAATGCTGAGAAGTTCACACAGATATCTATCCATCATGCAATACTATCAGGGAGGCATCTGATTGGCTTGAAGCATGACAACAACCCCAAACATACAGCCAAAGTAATTAATAACTATCTTCCTCGTAAAGAAGAAAAAGGAGTCCAGAAATTGATGCATTGGCCCCTATAGAGCCCTGATCTCAACATCATTGTGTCTGTTTTTCATTACATGAAGAGACAATAGCAACTGAGGCTGCCTAAATCCACAAAAGAACTGTGGTTTTCTCTTTCTAAGATTTGTAGAAAAACCTACCTGCTGAGTTCATTAAAAAACTGTGTGAAAGTCCTAAAAGAATTGATGATGTTTTGAAGGCAAAGGAAGGTCACCCCAAATATTGATTTTATTTAGATTTTTCTTCTGTTCACTCAAATTGCATTTTGTTAATTGATGTAAATAAACTATTATGATTTCTATTTTTGAAAGAATTCTTACTTTACAGCACTTTTTCACACCTGCCTAAAACCGTTGAACATTAGTTTGCCTAAAAATCTCATTTAAAAAAAACTGAAAGTATAAAATATAGAATTGCACACAATTATACCCAATCCTAACCATCCTCTCCTGATAACCATTATCTATGTACTGCTATGTTTGTCATGCATTTAACTACATAGTAATCTCTACTATCCTTTAAAACAGGGAATGGGGTTCATGATAGCAAGGTCTCTACTTTACCTTTGGGAAAATCCCCAATTCAACTGGGATTATCAACGTTCATGTGCTGCTGGCTGTTTGACTTTTAGAAATAAATTATTGAGTGGTGTTTTAATATTTTCTTTTATAAAACTGGTCAAAGTCTGTTAATTCAAACCTGTGGGAAACATTTATGGAACATTTATGATCACTGCTAACAATATTATAGTGGTTGTGAATAGGAAATATGGGTTTATAATTAGTTGTATATTATTTTAAAATAGTCAACAAATATCTGATATCAGTATTAGCAAGAACCCTTGTCTCTTTGCATTAATTGTGGACCAGTAGAAACTGATTCTGAATTCTTTCGATATGTTATGACTTGATTTTCTCTGGTGTGGGTATGTAGAGGTCATTGGGGATTTTCATTAGGAATAAAAGAGAGGAAGTGACGTCATTTGTTGATATCTCTCTGCATGCAAATATGAAATGTGCAGCTATTTGCATTTGTCTGTTTGTTATCTAAATGATTAATATACTCCCACATGTAAAGATTAATCAGAGTTTCAGTATGATCATGCTTTATAAAAGATTATCAGAGAAACTTGTACAAATTCTATTTGTAGCTATTTACATTTTACTTTGACAATGTTCCCGCACAAGAAGTGGTAAAAAGTACAGGTATGTACCGGTATTGGGGTCTTAATAACACATAATAAGAACACAAAAGAAGAAAACAAGAAAACCCCACTATAGCACTCTTGCCTACTGCCAATGTGAAAAACAGAAGGACCATATACAATAGATATATAGTTGTACAAAAAATATTTAATAGAAAAATTCCACTGTGAGATATATATACATAATATCAAAGCAATAAAATGTAGCAACAGTTTTGAGTGGAGCTAACGTTTGCGTCTGAGAGATATAAAGTATTTCTAAAAGATTTGCACTGATCGGGCTTACAGCTCGTATTACCAGTTGAAAGTAAACACGATCGCGTGTGTTCAATCGTGATTTACGCTAGAATCATTACCGCAACTTATAGTTATACTCATAATAACACTATTTAATAAAAATTATTCAAAAAAATATTTCACACAAAAGTTATAAAGTTATAAAGGCTGAAAAATATGAGATCTCAGTTTAAAAAAAAAAGGCTGCAAAGGACTTTAACATAGAGATAAATACATACACATCTCTAAAGATATATATGTATGTATATATATATACATATATATATATATATATATACTGTATATATATATATGTGTGTGTCTATATATGTGTACATATGTATTTATCTGTTTCTATGTGTATATATGTATTTACAAGCACATATACACATATAAACACATAAATGCATATGTATACATATATAGAAATATATATAATGGCATTGAAGCCCTTTGCCGTTAAGTAGATGAAAATATGTAAATCATATTTATGCAATATAAATTTTTCATAAAGGTTTAAACTATGTATTGACTGTAAATATTTCACATTCCAATGTTCTTCACATAGCAGAATATGTTCTATGTATTCATAAATATATATTCCTAATAATCATATATATATATATATATATATATATATATATATATATATATAGGTATAGATATATTTGGTACCAAAATACCATCAGATATATATATATATATATATATATATAAATATGTATTTATGAATGAATAGAACATATTCTGCTATGTAAAGAAGATTGGATAAAATATTCATATTTTTATGTAGGGTTAGCACAAATAAGAATATGCAATCGTGTTTGCGAATGGGGTGGGGGTGTTTTTTCCTCCCCACTTTTTTATCTCCATTAACTTCTATGGGGAATACATGAATGCGCACCTGATATTCTAACTTCAGATTTTTGTGCTTGTCAAGTTACCGCTAGAGCAAAAACTGTTTATTTTAAATTCATAATATGTGTGCAACCCGACAAGTTCAAAAGTCTTATTTCTAGTGAAATTAATACTAAAGTGAGAGCGTTAATTTGTGAATGACTTGCTTAGGCTAAAAGCGGAGCGAAATAATCCTCCTACTACAAAATAGGGCATGAAAGCCCAGTAGCAGCTAAAAAAAAAGTTAGTTTGCAAGTAAAAGCTATTTGGCTGTACATTAGGTTAATAAACAGCAAATGTTCCCTAGTACTTAAATGTCTATAGAAAAAAGTCGCTTGAGAGGTGACATCATTACTTCATATAAATATATTCAAGGCCCATATACAGAGATGGCAGAAGCTCTGTTTATTCCAAGAAATTATTTGTGACAAGAGGTCACAATTTAAGAATGGAGGAAAGGAGATTAAGGACTCTATTTAACAAGCTCCGTATGGAGCTTGATGGCCCCTGTTTCTGGCGAGTCTTCAGACTCGCCAGAAACAGCAGTTATAAAGCAGCGGTCACAAAGACCGCTGCTACATAACCTGTCCGCCTGCTCTGAGCAGGCGGAAAGACATCAACACAATACAACCCGATCGAGTACGATCGGGTTGATTTACACCCCCCTGCTGGTGGCCCATTGGCCGCGAGTCTGCAGGGAGCGGCGTTGCACCAGCAGCTCTTGTGAGCTGCTGG
Source organism: Bombina bombina (assembly GCF_027579735.1). Lineage (NCBI taxonomy): Eukaryota > Metazoa > Chordata > Amphibia > Anura > Bombinatoridae > Bombina > Bombina bombina. Next base: position 209,936,136 of record NC_069502.1, read on the forward strand.
TGCAATGCTGAATATGGCGAGCGTATTGCTCGCCGTATTCAGCGAGGTCTGGCGGACCTGATCCGCAGTGTCGGATCAGGTCCGCCAGACCTTGATAAATATGCCCCTTAATCTCCTGCAATGGAAACGCTTTTTCACTTTAAGAGCAATAGAATTGTGGAACTCATTAACAAAGGAGGTAGTTAATGCTAATAGCAATAGCAATAATTTTTGTAAGTATATTAAATTTGTATCAGTTGAACTCAATGGACTTCGGTCTTTTTTCAACCTCATCTACTGTGTTACTATGTTACTATGTTAGTAGTGCTCAAAGTGTGTTCGGCATTTAAAAGGTCCCGTGGAGTGCTCTCTTGTTCTTTTTGCTTTATATACCTCTGGTGCACCTGGGGCCCCAATTCAATTTTCAGGAGTGCGGTCTGTATTTTGCCTGTGTTATTTGTGACCTCTGCACCCGACCAAGATAATTCTATACCGAGGATTACTCTTCAGCTTTTTTGCTTACCAGTTTTGCTGCTTTAGCTTTAAAGCTTGTTGTTTTTAATACATTATTACACTAACATGACAAGTATTGAGGATGTTAATACGACCACAGATAAAGGAGAATTGATCCCTGGGGCCTTAACTTTCCAATTTACTGAATAAGATGCAGATTCAATTAGGTTTTTAGTGCTGATGACAAGGCCGACTACGAATAAGCCCTCCTATATATACACACATTTGCTGAGATTAAAGCAAAAGGAGAAGGATCTTATTTTGCATGGGACATACTTGTCCGAATACCATCACAAACAATATATCCCGAGGGGATTTAGGATAAGAAATGCACCAACAATTGGCAGGATTAATCCTGCCTTTTGTGAGAGGTGGTGTAATATAGAAAATAAGTGCTCCCTGGATCTTGTCCTCCTCGTTATACAAGAGGTAGGAAGGTTGCTTGTCACAATCAAAGCTGAAATAGCTACATATTAGAATATCAATATTATTCAATTACAAAGGGATACAAATGAGGATTGGCTAAAAAAATCACAGGAACAAGTAAATAAATACGAGTCAGACTTGATTGACTTTAAAAATAAGAAGCTTGAGGCGGTAATCAATGATTTTCGGGACAAGAGGGTGTACTTGTGGCAATTACCGAAGCAAGAAAGACAAAGGCAATTCCAGGCAAGACAGGGGAGACAGAGGTATAAGAAACTGAGAGATCTAACTACAGTAGAAAGTTTGGGATTTGGTTCAGGATCAGACAGTGAAATACAACCGAGTTTAAGTATACAAACTGGACATACCTCTGGAATTGTGGCACGCTCAAAAAACTCCCAAGGAAGAGAGCTATCACAAGGCGAGGGGGGCATAAAGAAAAAAACACCAACAGGGCCACAGAAATGATATATGAGAATATAGTGGTAAACTTGAGTGAACGACATCTGAGTACTTTGGAAATCCAGGTGCTTAATAAAGGATTAACCTTTATCCATACATGCAAGACGGATGCCTTTGATCTGTTTATCTATATGACAAAATTTAAAAGACAACTACAATTAAAAGAAAAATTCAGTAATCAACCACAGGACCACCCACAGTTTTGAGCAAAATTAAAATATACTCCTACCTCAACGAATCCAAGCATTACCACCTTTTCTAGACTATCCCTAAAAGAAATGGAAGATTCAATAAAAATACACAGCAAGGATACATTTAACAATCTTTCCTCCAAAGAACGGGGGGGGGGGGGTACTGAAGAATCTGGCTGAGGATAAAAATCTCATTATAAAGGAAGCGGGCAAAGGTGGAGCTATAGTGCTCATGAACTTTGTGCACTATAGGTCTGAAATAATTGGACAACTGTCGGACCTTATATCGTATAAAAAACTACCCTGCAATCCCACCACAAGCTTCAAAAAACATATAGATGGCTATCTATGGATGACGTTTGCACAGGGCTTCCTTGATAAAAAATACTCTTATGTATCTAACTACTGTTCAGCCTAGAATACCGGTGTTTTATACATTGCCTAAAATCCACAAAAGTTTGGACTCACTACCTGGGAGACCTATTGTCTCTGCCATTGGCTCCATTGTACAACCTATAGCAACTTTTGTAGATACCTTTCTGCAGCCTTTGGTTAGAAATATGCCCACTTATCTCAGAAACTCTGCTACTTTACTGCAAGCATTACAATCTTTGAGGGATATTGAAGCAAATTACATTCTGGTCACATTAGATGTGACCAGTTTATATACTGTCATTCCACACAATGAGGGGCTTTATGCAGTGAAGAGGCAACTTTCAATGTATCCTTATGTGGGGCCACCATCTAAAATTATCTTATATCTCTTGGAACTTTGCTTAACATCTAATTATTTTCTCTTTGAAAAACAATTCTTTTTGCAGCTAAAAGGAATGGCGATGGGGTCCAACATGGCCCCATCTTAAGCAAATCTTTTTATGACCACCTTTGAGGAAGAAGATATGGATCTATTCAAGAGAGAAGAGATAATATATTTCAAAAGATACATTGACGGCTTGTTTATCGTTTGGAGGGGTTCAATACAAGATGTGGAAAATTGGTATAGAGAACTAAACTCATGTAATCAATCATTGAAGTTCAAAATGCATCATGATAAACATCAAATTGATTTCCTAGATGTACGATTGTACAAAGGGAATGGAAAAATACACTCCACTCTTTTTAGAAAAGAGACAGACCGTAATGCTCTATTACACTTCTCCAGTTGTCATGCTCCGGCACTAAAACAAGCTCTTCCAAAATCACAGCTCCAAAGAGTTGTAAGGAACAATACTGAAATATCTAATCAGGGCACACAGTTGTTGGAAATGGAAAAATAATTCCAACAACGCAGCTATCCAGCTAACCTCCTGAAGAAGCAAAAAGAGGAACTGCTACAGTCCACAAATGATATAAAAGAAGGAAAACAGGACAACAGAATGACTTTTGTAACAACATATACTGGTGACAAAAGAGAGCTTGGACAATCACTCCGAAAACATTGGGACATTGTACATACAGATCCTGTATTACCACTACAAGATATGGCACCACCACTTATAGGTTTTAAGAGATCAAGGTCTCTACGGGATATCCTGGTAAAAATGGACCCTGTCTATTGCTATACTAAAGTCTACTTGGTTAGACATACAGAAACCTGGGGTCTACCAGTGTTTAGATTGCACTACATGTGGTGGCTTGATCACAGGGTCTTCATTTACTCATCCTCATAGAAGGAAAAGCTATAAACACAAGTTCCGTATCACATGTACTACCACCTACATTGTGTATTTGTTGCATTGTACCTGTGGACTGTATTATGTAGGAAAGACCTGTGATGACCTCCGGACACGGATGGCCAATCATAGGTCTTCCATCAGGACAGCAATTGCTAAAGGAACATCAGAACAACCAGGGGAACGCCACTTTCTACAATTGAAACACAATGTGACAGACTCAAAGTATACAATTATCATGTTCCTCCCTTAAGTAGAGGGGGAGATCATAACAAGATATTGCCACAAAAAGAAGCATGTTGGACATACAACCTAAAAACATTAATTCCAAAGGGATTAAAAACACATTTGTAATAGCAAACATTTTTATAGCCATTGTTTGGTAGCTAGCTATTTTGGTAACTGTTTTGGTATTTTTCTAATAATTCTCTGAGTAATTTTTTGAAAAAAGGTTTTTGCATTTTTTTTTTATTTTAATATTTTTTTTTATATTTTTTTTATTTTTTATTTTTTTTTTCATAATAATTTTCAAGACATATTTTTCCAGTAGGTACTTTTTCAAAATCCCTTTTTTTTTTGCTTTAAACACAAATAAGTTTTTAATTTTTTCAATTTTAGTTTTGGTAAAAAGTTCAGTCTAGAATATAGACTGTTTAATATTTTTTGTTTCCAAAACACATGTTCCATTTGTTGGTAATTTGAGATTTGAGAGGCATGATTCCATTAGCCATTGGGGTCAATTTATCAAGTTCTGTACGAAGCTTGATGCCCCGTGTTTCCGGCAACCCTTCAGGCTCGCCAGAAACAGAAGTTATGAAGCAGCAGTCTAAAGATCGCTGCTCCATAACCTGTCCGCCTGCTCTGTCCGTCCGCACAATAATAAATAGACCCCATGGCGTTTAAACGATGCTCAATTGGTACTAATGGGCCCAAAGTGTGCCAATAAAATATCCCCCACACCATTACACCACCAGCCTGAACCGTTGATACAAGGAAGGATGGATCCACACTTTCATGTTGTTTACGCCAATTTATGACCTTATCATCTGAATGTCGCAGCAGAAATTGAGTCTCATCAGACGAGGCAACATTTTTTCCATTCTTCTATTGTCCAATTTTTGTGAGCCTGTGCGAATCGTAGCCTCAGTTTCCTGTTCTTAGTTGGCTTTGAGTGACATTTGGTGTGGTCTTCTGCTGCTGTAGCCCATCTGCTTTAAGGTTCGACGTGTTGTGCATTCAGAGATGGTATTCTGCATACCTTGGTTGTAACGAGTGGTTATTTGAGTCACTGTTGCATTTCTATCATCTCAAACCAGTCTGCCCATTCTCCTCTGACCTCTGACATCAACAAGGTATTTTCGTCCACTCAACTGCCACTGGATATTTTCTCTTTTTTGGACAATTCTCTGTAAACCCTAGAGATGGTTGTGCGTGAAATTTCACAATAGATCAGCAGTTTTTGAAATACTCAGACCAGCCCGCCTGGTACCAACAACTATGCCACATTGAAAGTCACTTAAATTCCCTTTCTTCCGCATTCTAATGCTCAGTTTGATCTTCAGCAAGTTATCTTCACCACTTCTAGATGCCTAAATGCATTGAGTTGCTGCCAAATAATAGTCTGATTAGCAATTTGTGTTACCAAACAATTGTATAGGTGTATCTAGAAGAAATAAATAGAACATATTCTGCTATGTGAAGAACATTGGAATCTGAAATATTAATATTTCATGTCTGGTTAATGCACTTGAGGAGTCTATGGGGGACTATATTAACATGGTCGTGATATTCAGACTTTGGCTTTTTGCATGCGTTAGTTTAGTGCTTGTGCAATAAAATGTTAATTTCAACTTCTAATATGTGCGCTACCCAACACGTCCAATAAGCTTACTTCTAGCGGAGTTGACGTTCCACTAGTAATCTAGCCTTAGGTGAGCTAATGACAAGAGGTATACTGTATATGTGCAGCCACCAAGCTCCCAGCAGTGCATTGCTGCTCCTGAGCCTACTTAGGTCTGCTTTTTACAAATGTTTTTATGTAATGCTTGTCACATATGTCTTTTACTTTATTTTCCATAGTAAGAAATTATTAAAACAAATGTCCCTCTCAATGGGGCCAATTTATCCTATGTTGGGCGGACATGATCCGCTGACCGGCATTTATACGCTGTCTGCATTTAGCATTGAACAAGCAGTTCTGGTGAACTGCTTGTGCAATGCCGCCCCTGTAGATTCGCTGCCAATCAGCCGCTAGCAGGGGGTGTCAATCAACCCGATCTTATTCGATCAGGCTGATTGCTGTTCGCCACCTCAGAGGTGCGGACCAGTTAAGGAGCAGCAGTCTTAAGACCACTGCTTCTTAACTGCTGTTTCCGGCAAGCCTGAAGGCTCGCGCGGAAACAGCTGCATTGGAGCTGATTGACCGCTTGGTAAATTGGCCCCAAGATCTTTATCTTTAGGATTCAGGCCTAGCTCTAATAACGCACCTTCCAATTATTCAAAATATTATGGGATTGCCACAGTTTGGGAGGACTTCTTGCTCTCCCTCCAGCATCTCTCAAGTCATATGTACCAGTTTCAAGGAACTGCTCCATCTCAGTCTATGACATTACCTGACTCCTCCTAACCCCTCCGGTGACACTCCCGGACCATCAATGAAACATCCATTACCCACCCTTTCTGACACAACTTTGCCCGTCAAAACTGTTGCAAGTACACCTGTATGTCCCAGAAAGCCCCTGGGATTTGCTTTTATGTAAGAGATAAAAAGAAGAAATACATTTTAAAAAAGCTAAAAGTATTCTCTGACTTTGTAGTTCAAGCAGCAGAAAAACTAACATCTATTACTTCTATGAGAGTTACAGTATCCTGTTCCTGTTACTATTATGGGAATCAGCCGTCATTAGTTCTTCTGACGCTTTTTTTATAGTTACTTCCAAAAACAATTGGGCAACTGTTTTAAACCTCATATAACTGATTTTAGGGGAAAAAAATCAAAATAAAATTATCCAGTTTAATGAGTATGCCCCACTGACAAGGTTCCCACTTATCTGTCCCACCCAAAGCAAATAAACACAATGGTGACCTTGCCCAATGCAAATCACCACTGTAAGGAAGTGATATGTGAAAAGTGATCGTGTCAGGGGATTTTTGTTTTGAGCCTTATGCTAATTTTAAATTGTTTTTGTTACTAAAAAACAATGGAAAGTGGGGACGTGTAAGAATAAAAAAATTACAACATAGAGCATTTGTAAGATACAAGAAATTTAAATAATAATGCAACTTGATAGCAGTTATATATAAAGAGAGAGAAAAGCTATTAAATCCATGCTAATTTTGTATTGCTAACCATAACAAATGCGAAGAACAGGTCTTTTAATAAATATGCTTGTGTTTTATTAAAAACAGTATAGATTTAGGGCATGCTATTTAGCGCTTTTGCTCGCACACAAACACCTCCAGAAGTAAACTTTTAACACGCGTGGGTTAGCATACGTAATACAAGCAGAAAGTGAAATGTTTGCGTATGAACAAAAGCCAACGCGCTAACTTCGAAGATCGTAACTGCATTAACTTCTCCCCATAGACTTTAATGGATGCGCAAACTGGACGACACAGCATTAGACCTACAGTATAGCTAAATCCTCAAGGTAGTTATGAATTTTTTACATTACAATGTTCTTCACATAAAAAAAAGTTATTTTTATTTTAAAATATATATCACAACCGCATTAACTTCTCCCCATAGACTAATGAATGCGCAAACTGGAAAAAAAAGTATATATCCATACCTAGATGATATGTATATGAATATATATAGCAATACTTATTTGAGTTATGGTGGAGATAAAACCATGAGATTAAACTCATCCATTACATAAAAGTAAGAGATATAGAATTTTTTATTTTTTTTTATATATAAAGTTTTTATTGAACAGGTTCATAAAACATGACAGGAGATACACAGTACATGATACAATAATGTACTATTGAATTCCATCCGATTGCAATTATAGAATATAAGCATGCAGCTTCTACTGTGATTCAATAAGGACAAAAATTGCATATAAACAACATAGGCCTCTGAATAGGCCAACCTTAGTATCTGTCCATCTGTAGTTGAAAAAACCCTTTTTTTTTAGAATGATTAAATAAAACAAAAAAAAGAGAAAGAAAAAAAAAGAAAGAAAAGGAAAAGAAGAGGAAAAACAGGGCGATGAAGAAGAAATGGAGAAAAAGAGGGGAAGAAACATAGGGAAAGAAGAAGGAAAAAAGAGGAGATCCAGTAAGGGTGGGGGATGAAATTATTTCTCCAGTATTACCGTATTGTAATATAGTGTATCATCGTTGGGCAGGAGCCAGTTAAGGTCAATATTATGTTGGTACCTGCAGTGATTCCCAATAGAGTTTTATATTCAAGAACGTGTCATGCCTATTTTGTTTAAGATAGGAGTATTCCAAAAGAATGAGTTCTTGTGTTCTAGCTGCCCATTCCTTAACGGTTGGAATAGTATGGGATTTCCACTTTCTGGCAATTAGGGATTTTGCTCCGTTTACACAAATTTGAAGTAGGGAAAGTCTAAGTTTGCAAGGGATCCGAGGTCTAGCATTGAACAGAATAATCATAGGGTTAAAGTTAAATGTAATGCCCAGTAACGGGTGTAATATTCTTTCTAAAGAGTCCCAGAAGGTTCGCAGGCTAGGGCACGACCACCATATGTGCGATAAAGTTCCGTTACCCCCACATCCCCTCCAGCACATAGGAGAGACCTCAGGGTATATCATTTTCAGTCTGACCGGTGTCATATACCACCTTGAGAGAATCTTATAGTTCATTTCAAGGATTTGGGGAGAGGACGATGTTCTGCCAGTAAATTCAAATAATTTATACCAGCATTCTGGTGTAATGTCTTAGCGCAATTCTTCCTGCCAGGATTGAGTATATGTCGGTAATGTTTTATGTACACAGTGGTCTATAATTCGCCTCGACATAGCTAGAGTTCCTCTTGAGGTAGTGTCAGCTCTGCAAAGCACTTCGAATGGGGTGAGAGCGCGTGTGAGCTGAGAACTATGTGGGGAAACTCATAGCAGGTTTTGCAGTTGGGAGTATTTTAACCAGTTAGTAAATGTACCTTCCAGAACTTCAGACAAGTCCTGTCTCGGCCTAAGTTTCTCCTGGGAAAGAAAGTCTACCAGTGGAGATGAGAACCCCAGCTCTTTATAGTGTATGTCCCCCATTGAAAGATGCATGCCTAATAGTAATTCAGTATTTTGGAAAATTGGTGTCATGGGCGAGTGGGGTGTAGATATGCCTTTTATGTGGTTAATTATTGTGTCCCAGGTACGAAAAATGTGCCTATAAAGAGGGGATGATCTAGCTCTGGTTGGGCGATATTTGTCTTGTAGCCAGCAAATTGGGCCTACTCTGGGAGTTTTCAAGATATGCGTGTCCAGAGGGATCCACGCCTTGTCTTGAGAGCTAGTGTGCCAATTCAGTATACGTTGTAGTACGTTAGCTTGGTAGTATCGGAGTATATGGGGAGTTCCCAGCCCACCATCTCTCCTGGATCTATATAAATTTTGTCTAGCCACTCTCGGTTTTCGTCCTCCCCATATAAAACCGTTGAGAATAGATTGAAGCTGGCGAAGATAGGCATGGGGGAGGTGAATAGGAATGGTCTGCAATACATAAAGTATTCGAGGCAACAATGAAATTTTCGTGATTTGGTTTCTGCCCCACCAAGAAAAATATTTATTTCGCCAAGACTGACAGTCCCTCGATATCTCTTGTAAGAGCGGTGTGTAGTTGGATTTAAATAGGGATGCCAGTCGTGGCGTAATATTAACTCCAAGGTACCTGATGTGGTCACTATTTAGTTGATATGGACAGACCTGGGCAAGATTTGAGAACCTATGGGCGTTCATTGTGATGTTTAAAATGTTAGATTTCTGGTTATTGATCAGGAAGTGGGAAAGGTTCCCGAAACGGCGAAATTCAGTCAGTACGGCCGGGAGAGATTTACTAGGATTAGATAAGGACAACAGTATGTCATCAGCATATAGGCTTATTTTATAATTGTTGGGGCCGACGGCTATCCCGACGATGTTATTATTTAGCCTAATGTGGGATGCTAGGGGTTCCATTGCAATAGCAAATAATAATGGGGACAATGGGCACCCCTGCCGTGTACCATTATTTATTTGGAAAGGTTCTGACAATATGCTATTTACCCTGATTCTAGCTGTGGGATTACTATATAGACTAAATATCCTATTGATCAATTTATCTCCGAACCCATATCCAGACAATACCGAACGAAGGTACACCCAGTTCATCCTATCGAACGCTTTTTCCGCGTCGGTTGAGGCCAGGAACATCTCAATATTAGAGGTTGTAGCAAAATCGATCAAATGAAGCGTCCTAATCGTATTATCCCTGGCCTCCCGACGCGGAATAAAGCCAGCCTGATCTGTGTGAATAAGATGAGGCAACAGTGCACCGAGTCTAGTTGCCAGAATCTTGGCATATATCTTAGCATCTGTATTTATTAGGGAGATAGGCCTGTAGTTACCCGGTTCAAGTGGGGATTTCCCTGTTTTATGAATTAATGTAATATGGGCCGATAAAAAATCTGTGGAAAAAGATCCGTTTTCGTCTATTGAATTAAATAGTCTGTGCAGATGTGGCAGCAATATATGTTTAAATGTTTTGTAATACAAATTGGGAAAACCGTCAGGCCCCGGGCTTTTTTGTGTTGGCAGAGATTCAATGGCCTTTATGATTTCCATAGGGGCAATGGGTTCATCTAAGCTAGCAGCCTCCTCTTTCGAAAGCTTAATTAAGTCAGCCTCCCTAATATATTTATCCATATCGCTAATCTCTTCGGGAGAGTCTATTGGTGGTAAATTATATAATTTACGATAGTAGTCATGAAATGTTGAGGCAATTGACTTACTATCCTGTATCTCCTCACGTTCTGCATTATATAGTTTTTGGACATAAGAGTTGAGCGTTCTTTGTCTCAAAGCTCGGGCCAGAAGCCTTCCGGCTCTATTTCCCTCTGAGAAATACAATCTCTTTAGATAGAAAGCTTGTCTTTGTGCTTCTTTTTGTAAATGAGCATTAAACTTGCTTCTTGCAAGGGCAAGGTCTCGATTTATGATGGGATCTAAAGGGTGTTGGAAATGAGCCTGTTCGAGGGTTGATAAGTGGTGTTCAAGCGTTCTGTAATCTGCCTTCCTACGTTTAGTGAGAATTGCTTTGTGTTTAAGGAAAATGCCCCTTATCACTGCCTTGTGTGCGTCCCATAGGGTATTGGGAGAAATAGAGTCAGTCATATTAATTCTAAAATATTCATTGAGGACTTTAGAGACTTGTTCTGTAAATATTGGGTCTTTTAAAAGTGTTTCATCCAGTCTCCAGATGTATTGGGAGAGTGGAGCCGAAGGCCAAGCAACGGTGAGCGTGACCATTGAATGGTCCAACCAGGGAGTTAGGGAAATAGTGGTGGAGTCTATGATGTGTAAGCTAAGTTGGTTTACTAAAATGTAATCTATCCTAGACCAGGACCTATTTGGGTGTGAGTAAAATGTGAACTCTTTCTTCTGGGGATGTTGCAACCTCCACACGTCTACCAGGGAATGGGCTGATAAATTGGCGTTAATGCTTTGTAATGTGGACATGGGGACACCGCTTCGTCCATGAGAGCAGTCGAGCAGAGGTGATAGAGCTACATTAAAGTCGCCTGCACAAATAACAATTCCCCTAGCAGTGAGCAAACAGCTGTCTAAGGTCTGCCTAAAAAACTTAGCTTGTGCTCTATTGGGGGCATACACATTCACCAGTGTAACTGTTTGGTTATATAAGGTGCCCTGTAAAACAAGGAGCCTACCTTCCTTGTCCTGTTTTTTGGTAGTTAGTTGAAACGGTAATCTCTTATTAAAAAGAATACCTACTCCGTTTGTTTTACTGTCGTTGTGAGAGAAATAGCTAAGAGGGTATGTGCTGGAGGAGAATGTGGGAGCCCCCCTCTCGACTAAAGTGTGTCTCCTGAACAAAAATAATGTCGCCCCCCAGCCTACGAAACCAATTCAGGGCTACTGATCTTTTTGTTGGGGAATTGAGGCCCTTCACGTTTTGGGAAAAAAATTTCAGTTTAGGAGGGGACATAATATTCTAAGGTTCTGAGCAGCATAGAGGGTCTAGGGCCTACTAGAGGTGAGGGGTGTACCTGCATGTCAGTATATTCCCATCCCTGGTGTGAGGGGTACTTACTGCGTAATCGTGCCTCTGGAGTCCAAAAATGATGTGCATGACTGGTACATAAAATATAACAGATAATACAGAGAGTGGTGTGTCGAAAGATCTTCTGGGGGTAGAGAAAAGGGTAGTTATTGGGAAGGAGAGAGAGAAGAAGAGGAAGAAAAAGTAAGTAAATAACGAAAAACAAAAACCTTACAGTAAAATACAAACCTAACCTACCTAGAACAATTGTAAGTAGCTCAAGAACATTGAGCTGTAGGTCAGGGCTAATACTGTTTTAAATGCAAACGAATAGGAGAACATAACATTCTTAACTAATACAATCTCCATCTGTTTGAAACTTACTACTATCTAGTAGTGCAGAGCCAACATTAGAAGTACAAGATTAATATAACCAAACATTGTAAAAATATAACTGCAAACAAACATCACATTGTGGCTTCCATTTTGAAAGCCTATCTTCAGGGTCTCATAGTGAGACTTTTACCAGAATTAGAATCAACTAGCAATGCCAAATAAAGACAGATAGGAAGTATTGGGTCATCATACCGCCTTGGCAAAAAGTATTTTCCGGCTTATAAAGCTGTGTCCATCTATGCAAGAATACTATTTCCACATAGTCATCCATGTGTTGCGAGTATCATTCATGAATGAATGAGTCGCCCCCAGGGGAGCAACAAGATAAGGTAAGAAGGAAAGCACCTTTCCTGAGGCGAAGTGGTGGGAAAAGTTCAGATAGAGATTAAAGAACCTCAGGTAGGTGTTTGTTGAGCATCATCTTGGCCTAGGATAGGGATAGTAACAGTCTTGTCTTTTCTCAGCCTTTTCCGATTGACTGTTGTCCAACCCAATCTTTGAGGTCTGGGGGTATGGGTGTCCTGTTGATCGTGGTCAGGCTTGGACTTGTTAAGTTTGGGTAGGGCAGGCAAAGGTATGTTCAGTTGCTTACAGAAAGGTTCAATATCTTCCAACGATCTATAGGTGAATGTCTGTGAACCCCGGATCACCCTAAGGCAAAACGGGAAACCCCATCTATAAGGTATCCTCAGTGTTTGTAGATGTTGTGTTAAGTACCTGGCCTCTCTCCTTTTACCAAGTGTAATAGGACTTATGTCTGCGTATACCTGTAGGTGATTGTCTTCAAAGCAAATATTCAGTTTTTTCCTAGCTGCAGTGATGATCAGTTCCTTGTCTTTGTTGGAATTTTAAAATCACATCTCTTGGCGGGTCTGTAGGTTTCGGGGGTGGTCTAAGTGCTCGGTGGGCCCTATCTAGCAGGATAGAAGGTAGCTCAGTCTCATCAGTAATATGCTGAAAAATGTTTTGCAAATAATCCTCAAGTTGAGGGGGGAGGATAGTCTCTGGGATACCCCTAATCCTAAGGTTTTGACGTCGCCCCCTATTATCCAGATCTTCTACGTGGGTTTGAAGGTTGTCTATAGTGACACTCTGCTGGTATGCCTGCCTGGAAAGTAATTCAAG